>NC_143021.1:42365970-42609555 GCF_055824585.1 Amblyomma mixtum
AAGTATGCAGATTGCTATGAGCGGTGCCGACTTTCACCATCTACACTTTTGGAAACAACTCTGAGCGTACATGACAGAACATGAAAATGGACGCACATCGCTGCCTGAACTGCCAACTTCCCCAGAATGTATAGCTTCTAAAATGCATACCTGCGAGTACCGGGACAGTGAAAAGAGCATCAGCAAGAGTGTGAATCAAGTAACCGCAGTGTAGTGAGCAGTAGAGAACACCAGCACGCGCCACTTAATGCTCACCGAATGCAGCTTTTATAAGGTAGGCGTCGCTGGACACAGATGGCGACACTATGCGACGGTTGACTAGTATGCAGATTGCGATGAGCGCTGCCGACTTTCACCATCTACACTTTTGGAAACAACTCTGCGCGTACATGACAGAACATGAAAATGGACGCACATCGCTGCCTGAATTGTCAGCTTGCCCAGAATGTACAGCTTCTAAACTGCGGAGAGGCGAGTACCGGGACAATGAAAAGAGCATGAGCAAGAGGTGAATCAAGTAACCGCAGTGTTGTGAGCAGTAGAGAACACAAGCACGCGCCACTTCCTGCTCACCGAATACATCCTTTAAAAGGTAGGCGTCGCTGGCCACAGATGGCGACACTATGTGACGGTTGACAAGTATGCAGATTGCGATGAGCGCTGCAGACTTTCACCATCTACACTTTTTGGAAACAACTTTGCGTGTACATGGCAGAACATGAAAATGGACGCAAATCGCTGCCTGAACTGCCAACTTGTCCATAATGTATGGCTTCTAAACTGCATAAATGCCAGTACCGGGACAATGAAAAGAGCATGAGCAAGAGTGTGAATCAAGTAACCGCAGTGTTGAGAGCAGTAGAGAACACCAGCACGCGCCACTTCCTGCTCACCGAATACATCCTTTTAAATGTAGGCGTCGCCGGCCACACATGGCGACACTATGTGACGGTTGACAAGTATGCAGATTGCGATGAGCGCTGCCGACTTTCACCATCTAAACTTTTGGAAACAACTTTGCGCGTACGTGACAGAACATGAGAATGGACGCACATAGCTGCCTGAACAGCCAGCTTGCCCAGAATGTATAGCTTCTAAACTGCATACCTGCGAGTACCGGGACAATGAAAAGAGCACCAGCAAGAGGTGAATCAAGTAACCACAGTGTTGTGAGCAGTAGAGAACACCAGCACGCGCCACTTCCTGCTCACCGAATATATCATTTAAAAGGTAGGCTTCGCTGGCCACAGATGGCGACACTATGCGACGATTGTCAAGTATACAGATTGCGATGAGCGCTGCCGACTTTCACCATCTACACTTTTGGAAAGAACTCTGAGCGTACATGACAGAACATGAAAATGGACGCACATCGCTGCCTGAACTGTCAGCTTGCCCAGAATGTATAGCTTCTAAAGTACGGACCTGCGAGTACCCGGACAATGAAAAGAGCATGAGCAAGAGTGTGAATCAAGTAACCGCAGTGTTGTGAGCAGTAAGCACCAGCACGCGCCACTTCCTGCTCACCGAATACATCCTTTAAAAGGTAGGCGCCGCTGGCCACAGATGGCGACACTATGCGACGGTTGACAGGTATGAAGATTGCGATTAGTGCTGCCGACTTTCACCATCTACACTTTTGGAAACAACTTTGCCTGTACATGGCAGAACATGAAAATGGACGCACATCGCTGCCTGAACTGCCAACTTCCCCAGAATGTATAGCTTCTAAAATGCATACCTGCGAGTACCGGGACAATGAAAAGAGCACGAGGAAGAGGTGAATCAAGTAACCGCAGTGTTGTGAGCAGTAGAGAACACCAGCACGCGTCACTTCTTGCTCACCGAATACATCCTTAAAAAGGTAGGCGTCGCTGGCCAGATGGCGACAGTATGCGACGGTTGACAAGTATGCAGATTGCGATGAGCGCTGCCGACTTTCACCATCTACACTTTGGAAACAATTCTGCGCGTACAAGACAGAACTCGAGGACGGACGCACATCGCTGCCTGAACTGCCAACTTGCCCAGAATGCATAGCTTCTAAACTGCGGACCTGCGAGTACAGGGACAATGAAAAGAGCATGAGCAAGAGGTGAATCAAGTAACCGCAGTGTTGTGAGCAGTAGAGAACACCAGCACGCGCCACTTTCTGCTCACCGAATACATCCTTTAAAAGGCAGGCGTCGCTAGCCACAGATGGCGACACTATGCGACGGTTGACAACTATGCAGATTGCGATGAGCGCTGCCGACTTTCACCATCTACACTTTTGGAAACAACTCTGAGCGTACATGACAGAACATGAAAATGGACGCACATCGCTGCCTGAACTGTCAGCTTGCCCAGAATGTATAGCTTCTAAACTACGGACCTGCGAGTATCGGGACAATGAATAGAGCATGAGCAAGAGGTGAATCAAGTAACCGCCGTGTTGTGAGCAGTAGAGAACACCAGCACGCGCCACTTCCTGCTCACCGAATACATCCTTTAAAAGGTAGGCGTCGCTGGCCACAGATGGCGACACTATGCGACGGTTGACAGGTATGAAGATTGCGATGAGTGCTGCCGACTTTCACCATCTACACTTTTGGAAACAACTTTGCCTGTACATGGCAGAACATGAAAATGGACGCACATCGCTGCCTGAACTGCCAACTTGCCCAGAATGTATAGCTTCTAAACTGCATACCTGCGAGTACCGGGACAATGAAAAGAGCACCAGCAAGAGGTGAATCAAGTAACCACAGTGTTGTGAGCAGTAGAGAACACCAGCACGCGCCACTTCCTGCTCACCGAAAACATCATTTAAAAGGTAGGCGTCGCTAGCCACAGATGGCGACACTATGCGACGGTTGACAAGTATGCAGATTGCGATGAGCGCTGCCGACTTTCACCATATACACTTTTTGGAAACAACTTTGCGTGTACATGGCAGAACATGAAAATGGACGCACATCGCTGCCTGAACTGCCAACATGCCCATAATGTATAGCTTCTAAACTGCATAACTGCCAGTACCGGGACAATGAAAAGAGCACCAGCAAGAGGTGAATCATGTAACCACAGTGTTGTGAGCAGTAGAGAACACCAGCACGCACCACTTCCTGCTCACTGAATACATCATTTAAAAGGTAGGCGTCGCTGGCCAGATGGCGACAGTATGTGACTGTTGACAAGTATGAAGATTGCGATGAGCGCTGCCGTCTTTCACCATCTACACTTGTGGAAACAACATTGCGCGTACATGACAGAACATGACGATGGACGCACATCACTGCCTTAACTGCGAACTTGCCCAGAATGTATAGCTTCTAAGCTGTATACCTGTGAGTACCGGCACAATGAAAAAAGCACAAGCAAGACGTGAATCAAGCAACCGCAGTGTTCTGAGCAGTAGAGAACACCATCACACGCCACTTCCTGCTCACCGAATACAGCTTTTATAAGGTAGGCGTCGCTGGCCACAGATGGCGACACTATGCGACGGTTGACAAGCATGCAGATTGCTATGAGCGCTGCCGACTTTCACCATCTACACTTTTGGAAACAACTCTGAGCGTACATGACAGAACATGAAAATGGACGCACATCGCTGCCTGAACTGTCAGCTTGCCCAGAATGTATAGCTTCTAAACTACGGACCTGCGAGTACCGGGACAATGAAAAGAGCATGAGCAAGAGTGTGAATCAAGTAACCGCAGTGTTGTGAGCAGTAGAGAACACCAGCACGCGCCACTTCCTGCTCACCGAATACATCCTTTAAAGGAAGGCGTCCCTGGCCACAGATGGCGACACTATGCGACGGTTGACAAGTATAAAGATTGCAATGAGTGCTGCCGACTTTCACCATCTACACTTTTGGAAACAATTCTGCGCGTACATGACAGAACTTGAGAACGGACGCACATCGCTGCCTGAACTGCCAACTTGCCCAGAATGCATAGCTTCTAAACTGCGGACCTGCGAGTACAGGGACAATGAAAAGAGCATGAGCAAGAGGTGAATCAAGTAACCGCAGTGTTGTGAGCAGTAGAGAACACCAGCACGCGCCACTTCCTGCTCACCGAATACATACTTTAAAAGGCAGGCGTCGCTGGCAACAGATGGCGACACTATGTGACGGTTGACAAGTATGCAGATTGCGATGAGCGCTGCCGACTTTCACCATCTACACTTTTTGGAAACAACTTTGCGTGTACATGACAGAACTTGAGAACGGACGCACATCGCTGCCTGAACTGCCAACTTGCCCAGAATGTATAGCTTCTAAACTGCATACCTGCGAGTACCGGGACAATGAAAAGAGCATGAGCAAGAGGTGAATCAAGTAACCGCCGTGTTGTGAGCAGTAGAGAACACCAGCACGCGCCACTTCTTGCTCACCGAATACATCCTTTAAAAGGTAGGCGTCGCTGGCCACAGATGGCGACAGTATGTGACGGTTGAACAGTATGGAGATTGCGATGAGCGCTGCCGTCTTTCACCATCTACACTTGTGGAAACAACTTTGCGCGTACATGACAGAACATGAGAATGGACGCACATCACGGCCTTAACTGCGAACTTGCCCTGAATGTATAGCTTCTAAGCTGTATACCTGTGAGTACCGGGGCAATGAAAAAAGCACAAGCAAGACGTGAATCAAGCAACCGCAGTGTTGTGAGCAGTAGAGAACCCCATCACACGCCACTTTCTGCTCACCGAATACATCCTTTAAAAGGCAGGCGTCGCTGGCCACAGATGGCGACACTATGTGACGGTTGACAAGTATGCAGATTGCGATGAGCGCTGCCGACTTTCACCATCTACACTTTTTGGAAACAACTTTGCGTGTACATGACAGAACTTGAGAACGGACGCACATCGCTGCCTGAACTGCCAACTTGCCCAGAATGTATAGCTTCTAAACTGCATACCTGCGAGTACCGGGACAATGAAAAGAGCACCAGCAAGAGGTGAATCAAGTAACCACAGTGTTGTGAGCAGTAGAAAACACCAGCACGCGCCACTTCCTGCTCACCGAATACATCATTTAAAAGGTAGGCGTCGCTAGCCACAGATGGCGACACTATGCGACGGTTGACAACTATGCAGATTGCGATGAGCGCTGCCGACTTTCACCATCTACACTTTTGGAAACAACTCTGAGCGTACATGACAGAACATGAAAATGGACGCACATCGCTGCCTGAACTGTCAGCTTGCCCAGAATGTATAGCTTCTAAACTACGGACCTGCGAGTATCGGGACAATGAATAGAGCATGAGCAAGAGGTGAATCAGGTAACCGCCGTGTTGTGAGCAGTAGAGAACACCAGCACGCGCCACTTCCTGCTCACCGAATACATCCTTTAAAAGGTAGGCGTCGCTGGCCACAGATGGCGACACTATGCGACGGTTGACAGGTATGAAGATTGCGATGAGTGCTGCAGACTTTCACCATCTACACTTTTGGAAACAACTTTGCCTGTACATGGCAGAACATGAAAATGGACGCACATCGCTGCCTGAACTGCCAACTTGCCCAGAATGTATAGCTTCTAAACTGCATACCTGCGAGTACCGGGACAATGAAAAGAGCACCAGCAAGAGGTGAATCAAGTAACCACAGTGTTGTGAGCAGTAGAGAACACCAGCACGCGCCACTTCCTGCTCACCGAAAACATCATTTAAAAGGTAGGCGTCGCTAGCCACAGATGGCGACACTATGCGACGGTTGACAAGTATGCAGATTGCGATGAGCGCTGCCGACTTTCACCATATACACTTTTTGGAAACAACTTTGCGTGTACATGGCAGAACATGAAAATGGACGCACATCGCTGCCTGAACTGCCAACATGCCCATAATGTATAGCTTCTAAACTGCATAACTGCCAGTACCGGGACAATGAAAAGAGCACCAGCAAGAGGTGAATCAATAACCGCCGTGTTGTGAGCAGTAGAGAACACCAGCACGCGCCACTTCTTGCTCACCGAATACATCCTTTAAAAGGTAGGCGTCGCTGGCCACAGATGGCGACAGTATGTGACGGTTGAACAGTATGGAGATTGCGATGAGCGCTGCCGTCTTTCACCATCTACACTTGTGGAAACAACTTTGCGCGTACATGACAGAACATGAGAATGGACGCACATCACTGCCTTAACTGCGAACTTGCCCAGAATGTATAGCTTCTAAGCTGTATACCTGTGAGTACCGGCACAATGAAAAAAGCACAAGCAAGACGTGAATCAAGCAACCGCAGTGTTCTGAGCAGTAGAGAACACCATCACACGCCACTTCCTGCTCACCGAATACAGCTTTTATAAGGTAGGCGTCGCTGGCCACAGATGGCGACACTATGCGACGGTTGACAAGCATGCAGATTGCTATGAGCGCTGCCGACTTTCACCATCTACACTTTTGGAAACAACTCTGAGCGTACATGACAGAACATGAAAATGGACGCACATCGCTGCCTGAACTGTCAGCTTGCCCAGAATGTATAGCTTCTAAACTACGGACCTGCGAGTACCGGGACAATGAAAAGAGCATGAGCAAGAGTGTGAATCAAGTAACCGCAGTGTTGTGAGCAGTAGAGAACACCAGCACGCGCCACTTCCTGCTCACCGAATACATCCTTTAAAGGAAGGCGTCCCTGGCCACAGATGGCGACACTATGCGACGGTTGACAAGTATGAAGATTGCAATGAGTGCTGCCGACTTTCACCATCTACACTTTTGGAAACAATTCTGCGCGTACATGACAGAACTTGAGAACGGACGCACATCGCTGCCTGAACTGCCAACTTGCCCAGAATGCATAGCTTCTAAACTGCGGACCTGCGAGTACAGGGACAATGAAAAGAGCATGAGCAAGAGGTGAATCATGTAACCGCAGTGTTGTGAGCAGTGGAGAACACCAGCACGCGCCACTTCCTGCTCACCGAATACATACTTTAAAAGGCAGGCGTCGTTGGCCACAGATGGCGACACTATGTGACGGTTGACAAGTATGCAGATTGCGATGAGCGCTGCCGACTTTCACCATCTACACTTTTTGGAAACAACTTTGCGTGTACATGACAGAACTTGAGAACGGACGCACATCGCTGCCTGAACTGCCAACTTGCCCAGAATGTATAGCTTCTAAACTGCATACCTGCGAGTACCGGGACAATGAAAAGAGCATGAGCAAGAGGTGAATCAAGTAACCGCCGTGTTGTGAGCAGTAGAGAACACCAGCACGCGCCACTTCTTGCTCACCGAATACATCCTTTAAAAGGTAGGCGTCGCTGGCCACAGATGGCGACAGTATGTGACGGTTGAACAGTATGGAGATTGCGATGAGCGCTGCCGTCTTTCACCATCTACACTTGTGGAAACAACTTTGCGCGTACATGACAGAACATGAGAATGGACGCACATCACGGCCTTAACTGCGAACTTGCCCTGAATGTATAGCTTCTAAGCTGTATACCTGTGAGTACCGGGGCAATGAAAAAAGCACAAGCAAGACGTGAATCAAGCAACCGCAGTGTTGTGAGCAGTAGAGAACCCCATCACACGCCACTTTCTGATCACCGAATACATCCTTTAAAAGGCAGGCGTCGCTGGCCACAGATGGCGACACTATGTGACGGTTGACAAGTATGCAGATTGCGATGAGCGCTGCCGACTTTCACCATCTACACTTTTTGGAAACAACTTTGCGTGTACATGACAGAACTTGAGAACGGACGCACATCGCTGCCTGAACTGCCAACTTGCCCAGAATGTATAGCTTCTAAACTGCATACCTGCGAGTACCGGGACAATGAAAAGAGCACCAGCAAGAGGTGAATCAAGTAACCACAGTGTTGTGAGCAGTAGAGAACACCAGCACGCGCCACTTCCTGCTCACCGAAAACATCATTTAAAAGGTAGGCGTCGCTAGCCACAGATGGCGACACTATGCGACGGTTGACAAGTATGCAGATTGCGATGAGCGCTGCCGACTTTCACCATATACACTTTTTGGAAACAACTTTGCGTGTACATGGCAGAACATGAAAATGGACGCACATCGCTGCCTGAACTGCCAACATGCCCATAATGTATAGCTTCTAAACTGCATAACTGCCAGTACCGGGACAATGAAAAGAGCACCAGCAAGAGGTGAATCAAGTAACCACAGTGTTGTGAGCAGTACAGAACACCAGCACGCACCACTTCCTGCTCACTGAATACATCATTTAAAAGGTAGGCGTCGCTGGCCAGATGGCGACAGTATGTGACTGTTGACAAGTATGAAGATTGCGATGAGCGCTGCCGTCTTTCACCATCTACACTTGTGGAAACAACATTGCGCGTACATGACAGAACATGACGATGGACGCACATCACTGCCTTAACTGCGAACTTGCCCAGAATGTATAGCTTCTAAGCTGTATACCTGTGAGTACCGGCACAATGAAAAAAGCACAAGCAAGACGTGAATCAAGCAACCGCAGTGTTCTGAGCAGTAGAGAACACCATCACACGCCACTTCCTGCTCACCGAATACAGCTTTTATAAGGTAGGCGTCGCTGGCCACAGATGGCGACACTATGCGACGGTTGACAAGCATGCAGATTGCTATGAGCGCTGCCGACTTTCACCATCTACACTTTTGGAAACAACTCTGAGCGTACATGACAGAACATGAAAATGGACGCACATCGCTGCCTGAACTGTCAGCTTGCCCAGAATGTATAGCTTCTAAACTACGGACCTGCGAGTACCGGGACAATGAAAAGAGCATGAGCAAGAGTGTGAATCAAGTAACCGCAGTGTTGTGAGCAGTAGAGAACACCAGCACGCGCCACTTCCTGCTCACCGAATACATCCTTTAAAGGAAGGCGTCCCTGGCCACAGATGGCGACACTATGCGACGGTTGACAAGTATGAAGATTGCAATGAGTGCTGCCGACTTTCACCATCTACACTTTTGGAAACAATTCTGCGCGTACATGACAGAACTTGAGAACGGACGCACATCGCTGCCTGAACTGCCAACTTGCCCAGAATGCATAGCTTCTAAACTGCGGACCTGCGAGTACAGGGACAATGAAAAGAGCATGAGCAAGAGGTGAATCAAGTAACCGCAGTGTTGTGAGCAGTGGAGAACACCAGCACGCGCCACTTCCTGCTCACCGAATACATACTTTAAAAGGCAGGCGTCGTTGGCCACAGATGGCGACACTATGTGACGGTTGACAAGTATGCAGATTGCGATGAGCGCTGCCGACTTTCACCATCTACACTTTTTGGAAACAACTTTGCGTGTACATGACAGAACTTGAGAACGGACGCACATCGCTGCCTGAACTGCCAACTTGCCCAGAATGTATAGCTTCTAAACTGCATACCTGCGAGTACCGGGACAATGAAAAGAGCATGAGCAAGAGGTGAATCAAGTAACCGCCGTGTTGTGAGCAGTAGAGAACACCAGCACGCGCCACTTCTTGCTCACCGAATACATCCTTTAAAAGGTAGGCGTCGCTGGCCACAGATGGCGACAGTATGTGACGGTTGAACAGTATGGAGATTGCGATGAGCGCTGCCGTCTTTCACCATCTACACTTGTGGAAACAACTTTGCGCGTACATGACAGAACATGAGAATGGACGCACATCACGGCCTTAACTGCGAACTTGCCCTGAATGTATAGCTTCTAAGCTGTATACCTGTGAGTACCGGGGCAATGAAAAAAGCACAAGCAAGACGTGAATCAAGCAACCGCAGTGTTGTGAGCAGTAGAGAACCCCATCACACGCCACTTTCTGATCACCGAATACATCCTTTAAAAGGCAGGCGTCGCTGGCCACAGATGGCGACACTATGTGACGGTTGACAAGTATGCAGATTGCGATGAGCGCTGCCGACTTTCACCATCTACACTTTTTGGAAACAACTTTGCGTGTACATGACAGAACTTGAGAACGGACGCACATCGCTGCCTGAACTGCCAACTTGCCCAGAATGTATAGCTTCTAAACTGCATACCTGCGAGTACCGGGACAATGAAAAGAGCACCAGCAAGAGGTGAATCAAGTAACCACAGTGTTGTGAGCAGTAGAGAACACCAGCACGCGCCACTTCCTGCTCACCGAAAACATCATTTAAAAGGTAGGCGTCGCTAGCCACAGATGGCGACACTATGCGACGGTTGACAAGTATGCAGATTGCGATGAGCGCTGCCGACTTTCACCATATACACTTTTTGGAAACAACTTTGCGTGTACATGGCAGAACATGAAAATGGACGCACATCGCTGCCTGAACTGCCAACATGCCCATAATGTATAGCTTCTAAACTGCATAACTGCCAGTACCGGGACAATGAAAAGAGCACCAGCAAGAGGTGAATCAAGTAACCACAGTGTTGTGAGCAGTACAGAACACCAGCACGCACCACTTCCTGCTCACTGAATACATCATTTAAAAGGTAGGCGTCGCTGGCCAGATGGCGACAGTATGTGACTGTTGACAAGTATGAAGATTGCGATGAGCGCTGCCGTCTTTCACCATCTACACTTGTGGAAACAACATTGCGCGTACATGACAGAACATGACGATGGACGCACATCACTGCCTTAACTGCGAACTTGCCCAGAATGTATAGCTTCTAAGCTGTATACCTGTGAGTACCGGCACAATGAAAAAAGCACAAGCAAGACGTGAATCAAGCAACCGCAGTGTTCTGAGCAGTAGAGAACACCATCACACGCCACTTCCTGCTCACCGAATACAGCTTTTATAAGGTAGGCGTCGCTGGCCACAGATGGCGACACTATGCGACGGTTGACAAGCATGCAGATTGCTATGAGCGCTGCCGACTTTCACCATCTACACTTTTGGAAACAACTCTGAGCGTACATGACAGAACATGAAAATGGACGCACATCGCTGCCTGAACTGTCAGCTTGCCCAGAATGTATAGCTTCTAAACTACGGACCTGCGAGTACCGGGACAATGAAAAGAGCATGAGCAAGAGTGTGAATCAAGTAACCGCAGTGTTGTGAGCAGTAGAGAACACCAGCACGCGCCACTTCCTGCTCACCGAATACATCCTTTAAAGGAAGGCGTCCCTGGCCACAGATGGCGACACTATGCGACGGTTGACAAGTATGAAGATTGCAATGAGTGCTGCCGACTTTCACCATCTACACTTTTGGAAACAATTCTGCGCGTACATGACAGAACTTGAGAACGGACGCACATCGCTGCCTGAACTGCCAACTTGCCCAGAATGCATAGCTTCTAAACTGCGGACCTGCGAGTACAGGGACAATGAAAAGAGCATGAGCAAGAGGTGAATCAAGTAACCGCAGTGTTGTGAGCAGTGGAGAACACCAGCACGCGCCACTTCCTGCTCACCGAATACATACTTTAAAAGGCAGGCGTCGTTGGCCACAGATGGCGACACTATGTGACGGTTGACAAGTATGCAGATTGCGATGAGCGCTGCCGACTTTCACCATCTACACTTTTTGGAAACAACTTTGCGTGTACATGACAGAACTTGAGAACGGACGCACATCGCTGCCTGAACTGCCAACTTGCCCAGAATGTATAGCTTCTAAACTGCATACCTGCGAGTACCGGGACAATGAAAAGAGCATGAGCAAGAGGTGAATCAAGTAACCGCCGTGTTGTGAGCAGTAGAGAACACCAGCACGCGCCACTTCTTGCTCACCGAATACATCCTTTAAAAGGTAGGCGTCGCTGGCCACAGATGGCGACAGTATGTGACGGTTGAACAGTATGGAGATTGCGATGAGCGCTGCCGTCTTTCACCATCTACACTTGTGGAAACAACTTTGCGCGTACATGACAGAACATGAGAATGGACGCACATCACGGCCTTAACTGCGAACTTGCCCTGAATGTATAGCTTCTAAGCTGTATACCTGTGAGTACCGGGGCAATGAAAAAAGCACAAGCAAGACGTGAATCAAGCAACCGCAGTGTTGTGAGCAGTAGAGAACCCCATCACACGCCACTTTCTGCTCACCGAATACATCCTTTAAAAGGCAGGCGTCGCTGGCCACAGATGGCGACACTATGTGACGGTTGACAAGTATGCAGATTGCGATGAGCGCTGCCGACTTTCACCATCTACACTTTTTGGAAACAACTTTGCGTGTACATGACAGAACTTGAGAACGGACGCACATCGCTGCCTGAACTGCCAACTTGCCCAGAATGTATAGCTTCTAAACTGCATACCTGCGAGTACCGGGACAATGAAAAGAGCACCAGCAAGAGGTGAATCAAGTAACCACAGTGTTGTGAGCAGTAGAAAACACCAGCACGCGCCACTTCCTGCTCACCGAATACATCATTTAAAAGGTAGGCGTCGCTAGCCACAGATGGCGACACTATGCGACGGTTGACAACTATGCAGATTGCGATGAGCGCTGCCGACTTTCACCATCTACACTTTTGGAAACAACTCTGAGCGTACATGACAGAACATGAAAATGGACGCACATCGCTGCCTGAACTGTCAGCTTGCCCAGAATGTATAGCTTCTAAACTACATACCTGCGAGTACCGGGACAATGAAAAGAGCACCAGCAAGAGGTGAATCAAGTAACCACAGTGTTGTGAGCAGTAGAGAACACCAGCACGCGCCACTTCCTGCTCACCGAAAACATCATTTAAAAGGTAGGCGTCGCTAGCCACAGATGGCGACACTATGCGACGGTTGACAAGTATGCAGATTGCGATGAGCGCTGCCGACTTTCACCATATACACTTTTTGGAAACAACTTTGCGTGTACATGGCAGAACATGAAAATGGACGCACATCGCTGCCTGAACTGCCAACATGCCCATAATGTATAGCTTCTAAACTGCATAACTGCCAGTACCGGGACAATGAAAAGAGCACCAGCAAGAGGTGAATCAAGTAACCACAGTGTTGTGAGCAGTAGAGAACACCAGCACGCACCACTTCCTGCTCACTGAATACATCATTTAAAAGGTAGGCGTCGCTGGCCAGATGGCGACAGTATGTGACTGTTGACAAGTATGAAGATTGCGATGAGCGCTGCCGTCTTTCACCATCTACACTTGTGGAAACAACATTGCGCGTACATGAGAGAACATGACGATGGACGCACATCACTGCCTTAACTGCGAACTTGCCCAGAATGTATAGCTTCTAAGCTGTATACCTGTGAGTACCGGCACAATGAAAAAAGCACAAGCAAGACGTGAATCAAGCAACCGCAGTGTTCTGAGCAGTAGAGAACACCATCACACGCCACTTCCTGCTCACCGAATACAGCTTTTATAAGGTAGGCGTCGCTGGCCACAGATGGCGACACTATGCGACGGTTGACAAGCATGCAGATTGCTATGAGCGCTGCCGACTTTCACCATCTACACTTTTGGAAACAACTCTGAGCGTACATGACAGAACATGAAAATGGACGCACATCGCTGCCTGAACTGTCAGCTTGCCCAGAATGTATAGCTTCTAAACTACGGACCTGCGAGTACCGGGACAATGAAAAGAGCATGAGCAAGAGTGTGAATCAAGTAACCGCAGTGTTGTGAGCAGTAGAGAACACCAGCACGCGCCACTTCCTGCTCACCGAATACATCCTTTAAAGGAAGGCGTCCCTGGCCACAGATGGCGACACTATGCGACGGTTGACAAGTATGCAGATTGCGATGAGCGCTGCCGACTTTCACCATCTACACTTTTTGGAAACAACTTTGCGTGTACATGACAGAACTTGAGAACGGACGCACATCGCTGCCTGAACTGCCAACTTGCCCAGAATGTATAGCTTCTAAACTGCATACCTGCGAGTACCGGGACAATGAAAAGAGCATGAGCAAGAGGTGAATCAAGTAACCGCCGTGTTGTGAGCAGTAGAGAACACCAGCACGCGCCACTTCTTGCTCACCGAATACATCCTTTAAAAGGTAGGCGTCGCTGGCCACAGATGGCGACAGTATGTGATGGTTGAACAGTATGGAGATTGCGATGAGCGCTGCCGTCTTTCACCATCTACACTTGTGGAAACAACTTTGCGCGTACATGACAGAACATGAGAATGGACGCACATCACGGCCTTAACTGCGAACTTGCCCTGAATGTATAGCTTCTAAGCTGTATACCTGTGAGTACCGGGGCAATGAAAAAAGCACAAGCAAGACGTGAATCAAGCAACCGCAGTGTTGTGAGCAGTAGAGAACCCCATCACACGCCACTTCCTGCTCACCGAATACAGCTTTTATAAGGTAGGCATCGCTGGCCACAGATGGCGACACTATGCGACGGTTGACAGGTATGAAGATTGCGATTAGTGCTGCCGACTTTCACCATCTACACTTTTGGAAACAACTTTGCCTGTACATGGCAGAACATGAAAATGGACGCACATCGCTGCCTGAACTGCCAACTTGCCCAGAATGCATAGCTTCTAAACTGCGGACCTGCGAGTACAGGGACAATGAAAAGAGCATGAGCAAGAGGTGAATCAAGTAACCGCAGTGTTGTGAGCAGTAGAGAACACCAGCACGCGCCACTTTCTGCTCACCGAATACATCCTTTAAAAGGCAGGCGTCGCTGGCCACAGATGGCGACACTATGTGACGGTTGACAAGTATGCAGATTGCGATGAGCGCTGCCGACTTTCACCATCTACACTTTTTGGAAACAACTTTGCGTGTATATGACAGAACTTGAGAATGGACGCACATCGCTGCCTGAACTGCCAACTTGCCCAGAATGTATAGCTTCTAAACTGCATACCTGCGAGTACCGGGACAATGAAAAGAGCACCAGCAAGAGGTGAATCAAGTAACCACAGTGTTGTGAGCAGTAGAAAACACCAGCACGCGCCACTTCCTGCTCACCGAATACATCATTTAAAAGGTAGGCGTCGCTAGCCACAGATGGCGACACTATGCGACGGTTGACAACTATGCAGATTGCGATGAGCGCTGCCGACTTTCACCATCTACACTTTTGGAAACAACTCTGAGCGTACATGACAGAACATGAAAATGGACGCACATCGCTGCCTGAACTGTCAGCTTGCCCAGAATGTATAGCTTCTAAACTACGGACCTGCGAGTATCGGGACAATGAATAGAGCATGAGCAAGAGGTGAATCAAGTAACCGCCGTGTTGTGAGCAGTAGAGAACACAAGCACGCGCCACTTCCTGCTCACCGAATACATCCTTTAAAAGGTAGGCGTCGCTGGCCACAGATGGCGACACTATGCGACGGTTGACAGGTATGAAGATTGCGATGAGTGCCGCCGACTTTCACCATCTACACTTTTGGAAACAACTTTGCCTGTACATGGCAGAACATGAAAATGGACGCACATCGCTGCCTGAACTGCCAACTTGCCCATAATGTATCGCTTCTAAACTGCATAACTGCCAGTACCGGGACAATGAAAAGAGCATGAGCAAGAGTGTGAATCAAGTAACCGCAGTGTTGAGAGCAGTAGAGAACACCAGCACGCGCCACTTCCTGCTCACCGAATACATCCTTTTAAAGGTAGGCGTCGCCGGCCACAGATAGCGACACTATGCGACGGTTGACAAGTATGCAGATTGCTATGAGCGGTGCCGACTTTCACCATCTACACTTTTGGAAACAACTCTGAGCGTACATGACAGAACATGAAAATGGACGCACATCGCTGCCTGAATTGTCAGCTTGCCCAGAATGTATAGCTTCTAAAGTACGGACCTGCGAGTACCCGGACAATGAAAAGAGCATGAGCAAGAGTGTGAATCAAGTAACCGCAGTGTTGTGAGCAGTAAGCACCAGCACGCGCCACTTCCTGCTCACCGAATACATCCTTTAAAAGGTAGGCGCCGCTGGCCACAGATGGCGACACTATGCGACGGTTGGCAAGTATGAACATTGCGATGAGTGCTGCCGACTTTCACCATCTACACTTTTGGAAACAACTTTGCCTGTACATGGCAGAACATGATAATGGACGCACATCGCTGCCTGAACTGCCAACTTCCCCAGAATGTATAGCTTCTAAAGTGCATACCTGCGAGTACCGGGACAATGAAAAGAGCATGAGCAAGAGTGTGAATCAAGTAACCGCAGTGTTGAGAGCAGTAGAGAACACCAGCACGCGCCACTTCCTGCTCACCGAATACATCCTTTAAAAGGTAGGCGTCGCTGGCCACAGATGGCGACACTATGCGACGGTTGACAAGTATGAAGATTGCGATGAGTGCTGCCGACTTTCACCATCTACACTTTTTTTAAACAACTTTGCCTGTACATGGCAGAACATGAAAATGGACGCACATCGCTGCCTGAACTGCCAACTTCCCCAGAATGTATAGCTTCTAAAATGCATACCTGCGAGTACCGGGACAATGAAAAGAGCATGAGCAAGAGTGTGAATCAAGTAACCGCAGTGTTGTGAGCAGTAGAGAACACCAGCACGCGCCACTTCCTGCTCACCGAATACAGCTTTTATAAGGTAGGCGTCGCAGGACACAGATGGCGACACTATGCGACGGTTGACTAGTATGCAGATTGCGATGAGCGCTGCCGACTTTCACCATCTACACTTTCGGAAACAACTCTGCGCGTACATGACAGAACATGAAAATGGACGCACATCGCTGCCTGAACTGTCAGCTTGCCCAGAATGTATAGCTTCTAAACTGCGGACCTGCGAGTACCGGGACAATGAAAAGAGCATGAGCAAAAGGTGAATCAAGTAACCGCAGTGTTGTCAGCAGTAGAGAACACCAGCACGCGCCACTTCCTGCTCACCGAATACATCCTTTAAAATGTAGGCGTCGCTGGCCACAGGTGGCGACACTATGTGACGGTTGACAAGTATGCAGATTGCGATGAGCGCTGCCGACTTTCACCATCTACACTTTTTGGAAACAACTTTGCGTGTACATGGCAGAACATGAAAATGGACGCACATCGCTGCCTGAACTGCCAACATGCCCATAATGTATAGCTTCTAAACTGCATAACTGCCAGTACCGGGACAATGAAAAGAGCACCAGCAAGAGGTGAATCAAGTAACCACAGTGTTGTGAGCAGTAGAGAACACCAGCACGCACCACTTCCTGCTCACCGAATACATCATTTAAAAGGTAGGCGTCGCTGGCCACAGATGGCGACACTATGCGACTGTTGACAAGTATGCAGATTGCGATGAGCGCTTCCGACTTTCACCATCTACACTTTTGGAAACAACTCTGAGCGTACATGACAGAACATGAAAATGGACGCACATCGCTGCCTGAACTGTCAGCTTGTCCAGAATGTATAGCTTCTAAACTACGGACCTGCGAGTACCGGGACAATGAAAAGAGCATGAGCAAGAGTGTGAATCAAGTAACCGCAGTGTTGAGAGCAGTAGAGAACACCAGCACGCGCCACTTCCTGCTCACCGAATACATCCTTTAAAAGGTAGGCGTCGCTGGATACAGATGGCGACACTATGCGACGGTTGACTAGTATGCAGATTGCGATGAGCGCTGCCGACTTTCACCATCTACACTTTCGGAAACAACTCTGCGCGTACATGACAGAACATGAAAATGGACGCACATCGCTGCCTGAACTGTCAGCTTGCCCAGAATGTATAGCTTCTAAACTGCGGACCTGCGAGTACCGGGACAATGAAAAGAGCATGAGCAAAAGGTGAATCAAGTAACCGCAGTGTTGTCAGCAGTAGAGAACACCAGCACGCGCCACTTCCTGCTCACCGAATACATCCTTTAAAATGTAGGCGTCGCTGGCCACAGATGGCGACACTATGTGACGGTTGACAATTATGCAGATTGCGATGAGCGCTGCCGACTTTCACCATCTACACTTTTTGGAAACAACTTTGCGTGTACATGGCAGAACATGAAAATGGACGCACATCGCTGCCTGAACTGCCAACATGCCCATAATGTATAGCTTCTAAACTGCATAACTGCCAGTACCGGGACAATGAAAAGAGCACCAGCAAGAGGTGAATCAAGTAACCACAGTGTTGTGAGCAGTAGAGAACACCAGCACGCACCACTTCCTGCTCACCGAATACATCATTTAAAAGGTAGGCGTCGCTGGCCACAGATGGCGACACTATGCGACTGTTGACAAGTATGCAGATTGCGATGAGCGCTTCCGACTTTCACCATCTACACTTTTGGAAACAACTCTGAGCGTACATGACAGAACATGAAAATGGACGCACATCGCTGCCTGAACTGTCAGCTTGCCCATAATGTATAGCTTCTAAACTGCATAACTGCCAGTACCGGGACAATGAAAAAAGCACAAGCAAGACGTGAATCAAGCAACCGCAGTGTTCTGAGCAGTAGAGAACACCATCACACGCCACTTCCTGCTCACCGAATACAGCTTTTATAAGGTAGGCGTCGCTGGCCACAGATGGCGACACTATGCGGCGGTTGACAAGCATGCAGATTGCTATGAGCGCTGCCGACTTTCACCATCTACACTTTTGGAAACAACTCTGAGCGTACATGACAGAACATGAAAATGGACGCACATCGCTGCCTGAACTGTCAGCTTGTCCAGAATGTATAGCTTCTAAACTACGGACCTGCGAGTACCGGGACAATGAAAAGAGCATGAGCAAGAGTGTGAATCAAGTAACCGCAGTGTTGTGAGCAGTAGAGAACACCAGCACGCGCCACTTCCTGCTCACCGAATACATCCTTTAAAGGAAGGCGTCCCTGGCCACAGATGGCGACACTATGCGACGGTTGACAAGTATGAAGATTGCGATGAGCGCTGCCGACTTTCACCATCTACACTTTTGGAAACAACTCTGAGCGTACATGACAGAACATGAAAATGGACGCACATCGCTGCCTGAACTGTCAGCTTGCCCAGAATGTATAGCTTCTAAACTACGGACCTGCGAGTACCGGGACAATGAAAAGAGCATGAGCAAGAGGTGAATCAAGTAACTGCAGTGTTGTGAGCAGTAGAGAACACCAGCACGCGTCACTTCTTGCTCACCGAATACATCCTTAAAAAGGTAGGCGTCGCTGGCCAGATGGCGACAGTATGTGACTGTTGACAAGTATGAAGATTGCGATGAGCGCTGCCGTCTTTCACCATCTACACTTGTGGAAACAACATTGCGCGTACATGACAGAACATGACGATGGACGCACATCACAGCCTTAACTGCGAACTTGCCCAGAATGTATAGCTTCTAAGCTGTATACCTGTGAGTACCGGGACAATGAAAAAAGCACAAGCAAGACGTGAATCAAGACCCCGCAGTGTTCTGAGCAGTAGAGAACACCATCACACGCCACTTCCTGCTCACCGAATACAGCTTTTATAAGGAAGGCGTCGCTGGCCACAGATGGCGACACTATGCGACGGTTGACAAGCATGCAGATTGCTATGAGCGCTGCCGACTTTCACCATCTACACTTTTGGAAACAACTCTGAGCGTACATGACAGAACATGAAAATGGACGCACATCGCTGCCTGAACTGTCAGCTTGTCCAGAATGTATAGCTTCTAAACTACGGACCTGCGAGTACCGGGACAATGAAAAGAGCATGAGCAAGAGTGTGAATCAAGTAACCGCAGTGTTGTGAGCAGTAGAGAACACCAGCACGCGCCACTTCCTGCTCACGGAATACATCCTTTAAAAGGCAGGCGTCGCTGGCCACAGATGGCGACACTATGTGACGGTTGACAAGTATGCAGATTGCGATGAGCGCTGCCGAATTTCACCATCTACACTTTTTGGAAACAACTTTGCGTGTACATGACAGAACTTGAGAACGGACGCACATCGCTGCCTGAACTGCCAACTTGCCCAGAATGTATAGCTTCTAAACTGCATACCTGCGAGTACCGGGACAATGAAAAGAGCACCAGCAAGAGGTGAATCAAGTAACCACAGTGTTGTGAGCAGTAGAGAACACCAGCACGCGCCACTTCCTGCTCACCGAAAACATCATTTAAAAGGTAGGCGTCGCTAGCCACAAATGGCGACACTATGCGACGGTTGACAAGTATGCAGATTGCGATGAGCGCTGCCGACTTTCACCATATACACTTTTTGGAAACAACTTTGCGTGTACATGGCAGAACATGAAAATGGACGCACATCGCTGCCTGAACTGCCAACATGCCCATAATGTATAGCTTCTAAACTGCATAACTGCCAGTACCGGGACAATGAAAAGAGCACCAGCAAGAGGTGAATCAAGTAACCACAGTGTTGTGAGCAGTAGAGAACACCAGCACGCACCACTTCCTGCTCACCGAATACATCATTTAAAAGGTAGGCGTCGCTGGCCAGATGGCGACAGTATGTGACTGTTGACAAGTATGAAGATTGCGATGAGCGCTGCCGTCTTTCACCATCTACACTTGTGGAAACAACATTGCGCGTACATGACAGAACATGACGATGGACGCACATCACTGCCTTAACTGCGAACTTGCCCAGAATGTATAGCTTCTAAGCTGTATACCTGTGAGTACCGGCACAATGAAAAAAGCACAAGCAAGACGTGAATAAAGCAACCGCAGTGTTCTGAGCAGTAGAGAACACCATCACACGCCACTTCCTGCTCACCGAATACAGCTTTTATAAGGTAGGCGTCGCTGGCCACAGATGGCGACACTATGCGACGGTTGACAAGCATGCAGATTGCTATGAGCGCTGCCGACTTTCACCATCTACACTTTTGGAAACAATTCTTCGCGTACATGACAGAACTTGAGAACGGACGCACATCGCTGCCTGAACTGCCAACTTGCCCAGAATGCATAGCTTCTAAACTGCGGACCTGCGAGTACAGGGACAATGAAAAGAGCATGAGCAAGAGGTGAATCAAGTAACCGCAGTGTTGTGAGCAGTAGAGAACACCAGCACGCGCCACTTCCTGCTCACCGAATACATCCTTTAAAAGGCAGGCGTCGCTGGCCACAGATGGCGACAGTATGTGACGGTTGAACAGTATGGAGATTGCGATGAGCGCTGCCGTCTTTCACCATCTACACTTGTGGAAACAACTTTGCGCGTACATGACAGAACATGAGAATGGACGCACATCACGGCCTTAACTGCGAACTTGCCCTGAATGTATAGCTTCTAAGCTGTATACCTGTGAGTACCGGGGCAATGAAAAAAGCACAAGCAAGACGTGAATAGAGCAACCGCAGTGTTGTGAGCAGTAGAGAACCCCATCACACGCCACTTCCTGCTCACCGAATACAGCTTTTATAAGGTAGGCGTCGCTGGCCACAGATAGCGACACTATGCGACGGTTGACAAGTATGCAGATTGCTATGAGCGGTGCCGACTTTCACCATCTACACTTTTGGAAACAACTCTGAGCGTACATGACAGAACATGAAAATGGACGCACATCGCTGCCTGAATTGTCAGCTTGCCCAGAATGTATAGCTTCTAAACTGCGGACAAGCGAGTACCGGGACAATGAAAAGAGCATGAGCAAGAGGTGAATCAAGTAACCGCAGTGTAGTGAGCAGTCGAGAACACCAGCACGCGCCACTTCCTGCTCACCGAATGCAGCTTTTATAAGGTAGGCGTCGCTGGACACAGATGGCGACACTATGCGACGGCTGACTAGTATGCAGATTGCGATGAGCGCTGCCGACTTTCACCATCTACACTTTTGGAAACAACTCTGCGCGTACATGACAGAACATGAAAATGGACGCACATCGCTGCCTGAATTGTCAGCTTGCCCAGAATGTATAGCTTCTAAACTGCGGACAAGCGAGTACCGGGACAATGAAAAGAGCATGAGCAAGAGGTGAATCAAGTAACCGCAGTGTTGTGAGCAGTAGAGAACACCAGCACGCGCCACTTCCTGCTCACCGAATACATCCTTTAAAAGGAAGCGTCGCTGGCCACAGATGGCGACACTATGTGACGGTTGACAAGTATGCAGATTGCGATGAGCGCTGCGGACTTTCACCATCTACACTTTTTGGAAACAACTTTGCGTGTACATGGCAGAACATGAAAATGGACGCACATCGCTGCCTGAACTGCCAACTTGCCCATAATGTATGGCTTCTAAACTGCATAAACGCCAGTACCGGGACAATGAAAAGAGCATGAGCAAGAGTGTGAATCAAGTAACCGCAGTGTTGAGAGCAGTAGAGACACCAGCACTCGCCACTTCCTGCTCACCGAATACATCCTTTTAAAGGTAGGCGTCGCCGGCCACAGATGGCGACACTATGTGACGGTTGACAAGTATGCAGATTGCGATGAGCGCTGCCGACTTTCACCATCTAAACTTTTGGAAACAACTTTGCGCGTACGTGACAGAACATGAGAATGGACGCACATAGCTGCCTGAACAGCCAGCTTGCCCAGAATGTATAGCTTCTAAACTGCATACCTGCGAATACCGGGACAATGAAAAGAGCACCAGCAAGAGGTGAATCAAGTAACCACAGTGTTGTGAGCAGTAGAGAACACCAGCACGCGCCACTTCCTGCTCACCGAATATATCATTTAAAAGGTAGGCGTCGCTGGCCACAGATGGCGACACTATGCGACGGTTGACAAGTATACAGATTGCGATGAGCGCTGCCGACTTTCACCATCTACACTTTTGGAAAGAACTCTGAGCGTACATGACAGGAAATGAAAATGGACGCACATCGCTGCCTGAACTGTCAGCTTGCCCAGAATGTATAGCTTCTAAACTACGGACCTGCGAGTACCGGGACAATGAAAAGAGCATGAGCAAGAGTGTGAATCAAGTAACCGCAGTGTTGTGAGCAGTAAGCACCAGCACGCGCCACTTCCTGCTTACCGAATACATCCTTTAAAAGGTAGCCGTCGCTGGCCACAGATGGCGACACTATGCGACGGTTGGCAAGTATCAACATTGCGATGAGTGCTGCCGACTTTCACCATCTACACTTTTGGAAACAACTTTGCCTGTACATGGCAGAACATGAAAATGGACGCACATCGCTGCCTGAACTGCCAACTTCCCCAGAATGTATAGCTTCTAAAGTGCATACCTGCGAGTACCGGGACAATGAAAAGAGCATGAGCAAGAGTGTGAATCAAGTAACCGCAGTGTTGAGAGCAGTAGAGAACACCAGCACGCGCCACTTCCTGCTCACCGAATACAGCGTTTATAAGGAAGGCGTCGCTGGCCACAGATGGCGACACTATGCGACGGTTGACAAGCATGCAGATTGCTATGAGCGCTGCCGACTTTCACCATCTACACTTTTGGAAACAACTCTGAGCGTACATGACAGAACATGAAAATGGATGCACATCGCTGCCTGAACTGTCTGCTTGCCCAGAATGTATAGCTTCTAAACTACGGACCTGCGAGTACCGGGACAATGAAAAGAGCATGAGCAAGAGTGTGAATCAAGTAACCGCAGTGTTGTGAGCAGTAGAGAACACCAGCACGCGCCACTTCCTGCTCACCGAATACATCCTTTAAAGGAAGGCGTCCCTGGCCACAGATGGCGACACTATGCGACGGTTGACAAGTATGAATATTGCGATCAGTGCTGCCGACTTTCATCATCTACACTTTTGGAAACAATTCTGCGCGTACATGACAGAACTTGAGAACGGACGCACATCGCTGCTTGAACTGCCAACTTGCCCAGAATGCATAGCTTCTAAACTGCGGACCTGCGGGTACAGGGAGAATGAAAAGAGCATGAGCAAGAGGTGAATCAAGTAACCGCAGTGTTGTGAGCAGTAGAGAACACCAGCACGCGCCACTTCCTGCTCACCGAATACATCCTTTAAAAGGCAGGCGTCGCCGGCCACAGATGGCGACACTATGTGACGGTTGACAAGTATGCAGATTGCGATGAGCGCTGCCGACTTTCACCATCTACACTTTTTGGAAACAACTTTGCGTGTACATGACAGAACTTGAGAACGGACGCACATCGCTGCCTGAACTGCCAACTTGCCCAGAATGTATAGCTTCTAAACTGCATACCTGCGAGTACCGGGACAATGAAAAGAGCATGAGCAAGAGGTGAATCAAGTAACTGCCGTGTTGTGAGCAGTAGAGAACACCAGCACGCGCCACTTTTTGCTCACCGAATACATCCTTTAAAAGGTAGGCGTCGCTGGCCACAGATGGCGACAGTATGTGACGGTTGAACAGTATGGAGATTGCGATGAGCGCTGCCGTCTTTCACCATCTACACTTGTGGAAACAACTTTGCGCGTACATGACAGAACATGAGAATGGACGCACATCACGGCCTTAACTGCGAACTTGCCCTGAATGTATAGCTTCTAAGCTGTATACCTGTGAGTACCGGGGCAATGAAAAAAGCACAAGCAAGACGTGAATAGAGCAACCGCAGTGTTGTGAGCAGTAGAGAACCCCATCACACGCCACTTCCTGCTCACCGAATACAGCTTTTATAAGGTAGGCGTCACTGGCCACAGATAGCGACACTATGCGACGGTTGACAAGTATGCAGATTGCTATGAGCGGTGCCGACTTTCACCATCTACACTTTTGGAAACAACTCTGAGCGTACATGACAGAACATGAAAATGGACGCACATCGCTGCCTGAACTGTCAGCTTGCGCAGAATGTATAGCTTCTAAACTACGGACCTGCGAGTACCGGGACAATGAAAAGAGCATGAGCAAGAGTGTGAATCAAGTAACCGCAGTGTTGTGAGCAGTAGAGAACACCAGCACGCGCCACTTCCTGCTCACCGAATACATCCTTTAAAAGGTAGGCGTCGCTGGCCACAGATGGCGACACTATGCGACGGTTGACAGGTATGAAGATTGCGATTAGTGCTGCCGACTTTCACCATCTACACTTTTGGAAACAACTTTGCCTGTACATGGCAGAACATGAAAACGGACGCACATCGCTGCCTGAACTGCCAACTTCCCCAGAATGTATAGCTTCTAAAATGCATACCTGCGAGTACCGGGACAATGAAAAGAGCATGAGCAAGAGTGTGAATCAAGTAACCGCAGTGTAGTGAGCAGTCGAGAACACCAGCACGCGCCACTTCCTGCTCACCGAATGCAGCTTTTATAAGGTAGGCGTCGCTGGACACAGATGGCGACACTATGCGACGGTTGACTAGTATGCAGATTGCGATGAGCGCTGCCGACTTTCACCATCTACACTTTTGGAAACAACTCTGCGCGTACATGACAGAACATGAAAATGGACGCACATCGCTGCCTGAATTGTCAGCTTGCCCAGAATGTATAGCTTCTAAACTGCGGACAAGCGAGTACCGGGACAATGAAAAGAGCATGAGCAAGAGGTGAATCAAGTAACCGCAGTGTTGTGAGCAGTAGAGAACACCAGCACGCGCCACTTCCTGCTCACCGAATACATCCTTTAAAAGGTAGGCGTCGCTGGCCACAGATGGCGACACTATGTGACGGTTGACAAGTATGCAGATTGCGATGAGCGCTGCAGACTTTCACCATCTACACTTTTTGGAAACAACTTTGCGTGTACATGGCAGAACATGAAAATGGACGCACATCGCTGCCTGAACTGCCAACTTGCCCATAATGTATGGCTTCTAAACTGCATAAACGCCAGTACCGGGACAATGAAAAGAGCATGAGCAAGACGTGAATCAAGCAACCGCAGTGTTCTGAGCAGTAGAGAACACCATCACAAGCCACTTCCTGCTCACCGAATACAGCTTTTATAAGGTAGGCGTCGCTGGCCACAGATGGCGACACTATGCGACGGTTGACAAGCATGCAGATTGCTATGAGCGCTGCCGACTTTCACCATCTACACTTTTGGAAAGAACTCTGAGCGTACCTGACAGGAAATGAAAATGGACGCACATCGCTGCCTGAACTGTCAGCTTGCCCAGAATGTATAGACCAGATTTTTTTACCCTCGCACGCAGGCTGCGGACGCGCGCCTACTCTCGACGCCAGTCGCCATCTGTCGGCGCGCGCGGCCCGAGGGACTGCGGGTCGCGCCGGCGCCGCGCATAGAACGCATGTTTACGTGTTCGCTTCTGCCGTTTTGTGCTCCATCAGCTAACGTATGAGGGTGTGTGCTGTGCGTCACTACTCACATTTGCCCTCTTCCAGACAGTGCTGCGGTTATCTTGTGCGCAGTTACTCGTTAACGTGACATCCGAGTGTAGTCGACCAAGTAGTGTACGGACTGGAAACCGGCACTTCTAAGCAGATTTCTGCGCTGTCGTGTCGTTTGTCGTCGCCTTTTACGTGCGATATCATCTATGATAATTTTATGCATCAGAATGTAGATCTATTGATTTGACTCAGTGGAGTAGTAACTGGATAGGCGAGCTGCAGACTGAAGGTTGTCCCGACGGAGCGCGTGTTTTCGATCACCAGTACGTGTTCGGCACCCTTGCGCTGAGCTTGCTCTTGTTCCCATTAAACACATTTCATGCAGAGGATTGTAAGCACGACCGCTACCGATTTCAGCTGCTTTTTCCGCACGCATGTTAGAGGTATCTGGGGAAAGGTTTATCTATAGTATCTTTCTGCTGTTGGTATCTACCTTAGCTTGGTTTGGTTTATTAAGGTTTTACGTCCCAAAGCGACTCAGGCTATGAGGGACGCCGTAGTGAAGGGCTCCGGAAATTTCGACCACCTGGGGTTCTTTAACGTGCACTGACATCGCACAGTACACGGGCCTCTAGAATTTCGCCTCCTTCGAAATTCGGCCGCCGCGGCCGGGATCGAACCCGCGTCTTTTGGGCCAGAGCAGAGAGCCGTAACCACTGAGCCACCGCAGCGGTGCGGTATCTACATTATTCATAGGAAAATATGCGCGATTTCATTACATTTTCCACACTTAGCCAAACGCCTACGCAACGCTCTCACACGCGGCGAGAGCTCCTGAATAAAATAACGCGACTTCGGACCTCAGAATTAGTGAAAGCTGGATTAGCTGCTCATATCTATTCAAGCTTTTATAAATTAAGCGGAAGTACGTTTTTATGCACCAGGTTGCATAAACCATGACAATTGTTTTCTGTTGGCGCTGCGACTCAGTTGAGCTCACAGCGGTAATTTGTTGATAAACTGGCGCGGCGACAAGAAAGCCGTTTGTGGAGGGGGGGGGGGCTTTATGGCCGGCAGGAAGGAATAAGAGTGCATGGGAATTGGAACTGCATACTAGCCGCACACCTAATTCTTGATATTGAATAAAAAGTTTCTTTGCGGTGGAGCACCAAGACGGAATTCGATTAAGCACGAGCGCGTTCTAAGCGCCGGCACAATAACTTGAATGTCAAACTAAATGTCATTAAAACGCGTCAATGTTATCGCTTTGATAACGTAAATACTTCCTGCAACACAGCCACGCAGCGGAAGTATGCTCGACAATGTTTTTTTAGCGCCCGAAGCGCGGCTATATGCAGGCGCGGCCGCGGAACTGCCGCAGCCCCGCAGTCCCCAACGAAACGCCCGCACCGCGGCGCGCCAGTCGGTGCAAAATGGCCGCGCCCAGGAGAGGCTCAAAAATCTGGTCTATAGCTTCTAAACTACGGACCTGCGAGTACCGGGACAATGAAAAGAGCATGAGCAAGAGGTGAATCAAGTAACCGCAGTGTTGTGAGCAGTAGAGAACACCAGCACGCGTCACTTCTTGCTCACCGAATACATCCTTAAAAAGGTAGGCGTCGCTGGCCAGATGGTGACAGTATGTGACTGTTGACAAGTATGAAGATTGCGATGAGCGCTGCCGTCTTTCACCATCTACACTTGTGGAAACAACATTGCGCGTACATGACAGAACATGACGATGGACGCACATCACTGCCTTAACTGCGAACTTGCCCAGAATGTATAGCTTCTAAGCTGTATACCTGTGAGTACCGGCACAATGAAAAAAGCACAAGCAAGACGTGAATCAAGCAACCGCAGTGTTCTGAGCAGTAGAGAACACCATCACAAGCCACTTCCTGCTCACCGAATACAGCTTTTATAAGGTACGCGTCGCTGGCCACAGATGGCGACACTATGCGACGGTTGACAAGCATGCAGATTGCTATGAGCGCTGCCGACTTTCACCATCTACACTTTTGGAAACAACTCTGAGCGTACATGACAGAACATGAAAATGGACGCACATCGCTGCCTGAACTGTCAGCTTGCCCAGAATGTATAGCTTCTAAACTACGGACCTGCGAGTACCGGGACAATGAAAAGAGCATGAGCAAGAGTGTGAATCAAGTAACCGCAGTGTTGTGAGCAGTAGAGAACAGCAGCACGCGCCACTTCCTGCTCACCGAATACATCCTTTAAAGGAAGGCGTCCCTGGCCACAGATGGCGACACTATGCGACGGTTGACAAGTATGAAGATTGCGATGAGTGCTGCCGACTTTCACCATCTACACTTTTGGAAACAATTCTGCGCGTACATGACAGAACTTGAGAACGGACGCACATCGCTGCCTGAACTGCCAACTTGCCCATAATGCATAGCTTCTAAACTGCGGACCTGCGAGTACATGGACAATGAAAAGAGCATGAGCAAGAGGTGAATCAAGTAACCGCAGTGTTGTGAGCAGTAGAGAACACCAGCACGCGCCACTTCCTGCTCACCGAATACATCCTTTAAAGGAAGGCGTCCCTGGCCACAGATGGCGACACTATGCGACGGTTGACAAGTATGAAGATTGCGATGAGCGCTGCCGACTTTCACCATCTACACTTTTTGGAAACAACTTTGCGTGTACATGACAGAACTTGAGAACGGACGCACATCGCTGCCTGAACTGCCAACTTGCCCAGAATGTATAGCTTCTAAACTGCATACCTGCGAGTACCGGGACAATGAAAAGAGCACCAGCAAGAGTTGAATCAAGTAACCACAGTGTTGTGAGCAGTAGAGAACACCAGCACGCGCCACTTCTTGCTCACCGAATACATCCTTTAAAAGGTAGGCGTCGCTGGCCACAGATGGCGACAGTATGTGACGGTTGAACAGTATGGAGATTGCGATGAGCGCTGCCGTCTTTCACCATCTACACTTGTGGAAACAACTTTGCGCGTACATGACAGAACATGAGAATGGACGCACATCACGGCCTTAACTGCGAACTTGCCCAGAATGTATAGCTTCTAAGCTCTATACCTGTGAGTACCGGGGCAATGAAAAAAGCACAAGCAAGACGTGAATCAAGCAACCGCAGTGTTGTGAGCAGTAGAGAACACCATCACACGCCACTTCCTGCTCACCGAATACAGCTTTTATAAGGTAGGCGTCGCTGGCCACAGATAGCGACACTATGCGACGGTTGACAACTATGCAGATTGCTATGAGCGGTGCCGACTTTCACCATCTACACTTTTGGAAACAACTCTGAGCGTACATGACAGAACATGAAAATGGACGCACATCGCTGCCTGAACTGCCAACTTCCCCAGAATGTATAGCTTCTAAAATGCATACCTGCGAGTACCGGGACAATGAAAAGAGCATCAGCAAGAGTGTGAATCAAGTAACCGCAGTGTAGTGAGCAGTAGAGAACACCAGCACGCGCCACTTCCTGCTCACCGAATGCAGCTTTTATAAGGTAGGCGTCGCTGGACACAGATGGCGACACTATGCGACGGTTGACTAATATGCAGATTGCGATGAGCGCTGCCGACTTTCACCATCTACACTTTTGGAAACAACTTTGCGTGTACATGGCAGAACATGAAAATGGACGCAAATCGCTGCCTGAACTGCCAGCTTGCCCAGAATGTATAGCTTCTAAACTGCATACCTGCGAGTACCGGGACAATGAAAAGAGCACCAGCAAGAGGTGAATCAAGTAACCACAGTGTTGTGAGCAGTAGAGAACACCAGCACGCGCCACTTCCAGCTCACCGAATACATCCTTTAAAAGGTAGGCGTCGCTGGCCACAGATGGCGACACTATGTGACGGTTGACAAGTATGCAGATTGCGATGAGCGCTGCCGACTTTCACCATCTACACTTTTTGGAAACAACTTTGCGTGTACATGGCAGAACATGAAAATGGACGCACATCGCTGCCTGAACTGCCAACATGCCCATAATGTATAGCTTCTAAACTGCATAACTGCCAGTACCGGGACAATGAAAAGAGCATGAGCAAGAGTGTGAATCAAGTAACCGCAGTGTTGTGAGCAGTAGAGAACACCAGCACGCGCCACTTCCTGCTCACCGAATACAGCTTTTATAAGGTAGGCGTCGCTGGCCACAGATGGCGACACTATGTGACGGTTGACAAGTATGCAGATTGCGATGAGCGCTGCCGACTTTCACCATCTACACTTTCGGAAACAACTCTGCGCGTACATGACAGAACATGAAAATGGACGCACATCGCTGCCTGAACTGTCAGCTTGCCCAGAATGTATAGCTTCTAAACTGCGGACCTGCGAGTACCGGGACAATGAAAAGAGCATGAGCAAGAGGTGAATCAAGTAACCGCAGTGTTGTCAGCAGTAGAGAACACCAGCACGCGCCACTTCCAGCTCACCGAATACATCCTTTATAAGGTGGGCGTCGCTGGCCACAGATGGCGACACTATGTGACGGTTGACAAGTATGCAGATTGCGATGAGCGCTGCCGACTTTCACCATCTACACTTTTTGGAAACAACTTTGCGTGTATATGGCAGAACATGAAAATGGACGCACATCGCTGCCTGAACTGCCAACATGCCCATAATGTATAGCTTCTAAACTGCATAACTGCCAGTACCGGGACAATGAAAAGAGCACCAGCAAGAGGTGAATCAAGTAACCACAGTGTTGTGAGCAGTAGAGAACACCAGTACGCACCGCTTCCTGCTCACCGAATACATCATTTAAAAGGTAGGCGTCGCTGGCCACAGATGGCGACACTATGCGACTGTTGACAAGTATGCAGATTGCGATGACCGGTGCCGACTTTCACCATCTACACTTTTGGAAACAACTCTGAGCGTACATGACAGAACATGAAAATGGACGCACATCGCTGCCTGAACTGTCAGCTTGCCCATAATGTATAGCTTCTAAACTGCATAACTGCCAGTACCGGGACAATGAAAAGAGCATGAGCAAGAGTGTGAATCAAGTAACCGCAGTGTTGAGAGCAGTAGAGAACACCAGCACGCGCCACTTCCTGCTCACCGAATACATCCTTTTAAAGGTAGGCGTCGCCGGCCACAGATGGCGACACTATGTGACGGTTGACAAGTATGCAGATTGCGATGAGCGCTGCCGTCTTTCACCATCTACACTTGTGGAAACAACATTGCGCGTACATGACAGAACATGACGATGGACGCACATCACTGCCTTAACTGCGAACTTGCCCAGAATGTATAGCTTCTAAGCTGTATACCTGTGAGTACCGGGACAATGAAAAAAGCACAAGCAAGACGTGAATCAAGCAACCGCAGTGTACTGAGCAGTAGAGAACACCATCACACGCCACTTCCTGCTCACCGAATACAGCTTTTATAAGGTAGGCGTCGCTGGCCACAGATGGCGACACTATGCGACGGTTGACAAGCATGCAGATTGCTATGAGCGCTGCCGACTTTCACCATCTACACTTTTGGAAACAACTCTGAGCGTACATGACAGAACATGAAAATGGACGCACATCGCTGCCTGAACTGTCAGCTTGCCCAGAATGTATAGCTTCTAAACTACGGACCTGCGAGTACCGGGACAATGAAAAGAGCATGAGCAAGAGTGTGAATCAAGTAACCGCAGTGTTGTGAGCAGTAGAGAACAGCAGCACGCGCCACTTCCTGCTCACCGAATACATCCTTTTAAAGGTAGGCGTCGCCGGCCACAGATGGCGACACTATGTGACGGTTGACAAATATGCAGATTGCGATGAGCGCTGCCGTCTTTCACCATCTACACTTGTGAAAACAACATTGCGCGTACATGACAGAACATGACGATGGACGCACATCACTGCCTTAACTGCGAACTTGCCCAGAATGTATAGCTTCTAAGCTGTATACCTGTGAGTATTGGCACAATGAAAAAAGCACAAGCAAGACGTGAATCAAGCAACCGCAGTGTTCTGAGCAGTAGAGAACACCATCACACGCCACTTCCTACTCACCGAATACAGCTTTTATAAGGTAGGCGTCGCTGGCCACAGATGGCGACACTATGCGACGGTTGACAAGCATGCAGATTGCTATGAGCGCTGCCGACTTTCACCATCTACACTTTTGGAAACAACTCTGAGCGTACATGACAGAACATGAAAATGGACGCACATCGCTGCCTGAACTGTCAGCTTGCCCAGAATGTATAGCTTCTAAACTACGGACCTGCGAGTACCGGGACAATGAAAAGAGCATGAGCAAGAGTGTGAATCAAGTAACCGCAGTGTTGTAAGCAGTAGAGAACAGCAGCACGCGCCACTTCCTGCTCACCGAATACATACTTTAAAGGAAGGCGTCCCTGGCCACAGATGGCGACACTATGCGACGGTTGACAAGTATGAAGATTGCGATGAGTGCTGCCGACTTTCACCATCTACACTTTTGGAAACAATTCTGCGCGTACATGACAGAACTTGAGAACGGACGCACATCGCTGCCTGAACTGCCGACTTGCCCATAATGCATAGCTTCTAAACTGCGGACCTGCGAGTACATGGACAATGAAAAGAGCATGAGCAAGAGGTGAATCAAGTAACCGCAGTGTTGTGAGCAGTAGAGAACACCAGCACGCGCCACTTCCTGCTCACCGAATACATCCTTTAAAGGAAGGCGTCCCTGGCCACAGATGGCGACACTATGCGACGGTTGACAAGTATGAAGATTGCGATGAGTGCTGCCGACTTTCATCAGCTACACTTTTGGAAACAATTCTGCGCGTACATGACAGAACTTGAGAACGGACGCACATCGCTGCCTGAACTGCCAACTTGCCCAGAATGCATAGCTTCTAAACTGCGGACCTGCGAGTACAGGGACAATGAAAAGAGCATGAGCAAGAGGTGAATCAAGTAACCGCAGTGTTGTGAGCAGTAGAGAACACCAGCACGCGCCACTTCCTGCTCACCGAATACATCCTTTAAAAGGCAGGCGTCGCTGGCCACAGATGGCGACACTATGTGACGGTTGACAAGTATGCAGATTGCGATGAGCGCTGCCGACTTTCACCATCTACACTTTTTGGAAACAACTTTGCGTGTACATGACAGAACTTGAGAACGGACGCACATCGCTGCCTGAACTGCCAACTTGCCCAGAATGTATAGCTTCTAAACTGCATACCTGCGAGTACCGGGACAATGAAAAGAGCACCAGCAAGAGTTGAATCAAGTAACCACAGTGTTGTGAGCAGTAGAGAACACCAGCACGCGCCACTTCTTGCTCACCGAATACATCCTTTAAAAGGTAGGCGTCGCTGGCCACAGATGGCGACAGTATGTGACGGTTGAACAGTATGGAGATTGCGATGAGCGCTGCCGTCTTTCACCATCTACACTTGTGGAAACAACTTTGCGCGTACATGACAGAACATGAGAATGGACGCACATCACGGCCTTAACTGCGAACTTGCCCAGAATGTATAGCTTCTAAGCTCTATACCTGTGAGTACCGGGGCAATGAAAAAAGCACAAGCAAGACGTGAATCAAGCAACCGCAGTGTTGTGAGCAGTAGAGAACACCATCACACGCCACTTCCTGCTCACCGAATACAGCTTTTATAAGGTAGGCGTCGCTGGCCACAGATAGCGACACTATGCGACGGTTGACAACTATGCAGATTGCTATGAGCGGTGCCGACTTTCACCATCTACACTTTTGGAAACAACTCTGAGCGTACATGAAAGAACATGAAAATGGACGCACATCGCTGCCTGAACTGCCAACTTCCCCAGAATGTATAGCTTCTAAAATGCATACCTGCGAGTACCGGGACAATGAAAAGAGCATCAGCAAGAGTGTGAATCAAGTAACCGCAGTGTAGTGAGCAGTAGAGAACACCAGCACGCGCCACTTCCTGCTCACCGAATGCAGCTTTTATAAGGTAGGCGTCGCTGGACACAGATGGCGACACTATGCGACGGTTGACTAATATGCAGATTGCGATGAGCGCTGCCGACTTTCACCATCTACACTTTTGGAAACAACTTTGCGTGTACATGGCAGAACATGAAAATAGACGCAAATCGCTGCCTGAACTGCCAGCTTGCCCCGAATGTATAGCTTCTAAACTGCATACCTGCGAGTACCGGGACAATGAAAAGAGCACCAGCAAGAGGTGAATCAAGTAACCACAGTGTTGTGAGCAGTAGAGAACACCAGCACGCGCCACTTACAGCTCACCGAATACATCCTTTAAAAGGTAGGCGTCGCTGGCCACAGATGGCGACACTATGTGACGGTTGACAAGTATGCAGATTGCGAAGACCGCTGCCGACTTTCACCATCTACACTTTTTGGAAACAACTTTGCGTGTACATGGCAGAACATGAAAATGGACGCACATCGCTGCCTGAACTGCCAACATGCCCATAATGTATAGCTTCTAAACTGCATAACTGCCAGTACCGGGACAATGAAAAGAGCATGAGCAAGAGTGTGAATCAAGTAACCGCAGTGTTGTGAGCAGTAGAGAACACCAGCACGCGCCACTTCCTGCTCACCGAATACAGCTTTTATAAGGTAGGCGTCGCAGGACACAGATGGCGACACTATGCGACGGTTGACTAGTATGCAGATTGCGATGAGCGCTGCCGACTTTCACCATCTACACTTTTTGGAAACAACTTTGCGTGTACATGGCAGAACATGAAAATGGACGCACATCGCTGCCTGAACTGCCAACATGCCCATAATGTATAGCTTCTAAACTGCATAACTGCCAGTACCGGGACAATGAAAAGAGCATGAGCAAGTGTGTGAATCAAGTAACCGCAGTGTTGTGAGCAGTAGAGAACACCAGCACGCGCCACTTCCTGCTCACCGAATACAGCTTTTATAAGGTAGGCGTCGCTGGCCACAGATGGCGACACTATGTGACGGTTGACAAGTATGCAGATTGCGATGAGCGCTGCCGACTTTCACCATCTACACTTTCGGAAACAACTCTGCGCGTACATGACAGAACATGAAAATGGACGCACATCGCTGCCTGAACTGTCAGCTTGCCCAGAATGTATAGCTTCTAAACTGCGGACCTGCGAGTACCGGGACAATGAAAAGAGCATCAGCAAGAGGTGAATCAAGTAACCGCAGTGTTGTCAGCAGTAGAGAACACCAGCACGCGCCACTTCCAGCTCACCGAATACATCCTTTAAAGGAAGGCGTCCCTGGCCACAGATGGCGACACTATGCGACGGTTGACAAGTATGAAGATTGCGATGAGTGCTGCCGACTTTCACCATCTACACTTTTTGGAAACAACTTTGCGTGTACATGACAGAACTTGAGAACGGACGCACATCGCTGCCTGAACTGCCAACTTGCCCAGAATGTATAGCTTCTAAACTGCATACCTGCGAGTACCGGGACAATGAAAAGAGCACCAGCAAGAGTTGAATCAAGTAACCACAGTGTTGTGAGCAGTAGAGAACACCAGCACGCGCCACTTCTTGCTCACCGAATACATCCTTTAAAAGGTAGGCGTCGCTGGCCACAGATGGCGACAGTATGTGACGGTTGAACAGTATGGAGATTGCGATGAGCGCTGCCGTCTTTCACCATCTACACTTGTGGAAACAACTTTGCGCGTACATGACAGAACATGAGAATGGACGCACATCACGGCCTTAACTGCGAACTTGCCCAGAATGTATAGCTTCTAAGCTCTATACCTGTGAGTACCGGGGCAATGAAAAAAGCACAAGCAAGACGTGAATCAAGCAACCGCAGTGTTGTGAGCAGTAGAGAACACCAGCACGCGCCACTTCCTGCTCACCGAATACAGCTTTTATAAGGTAGGCGTCGCTGGCCACAGATGGCGACACTATGTGACGGTTGACAAGTATGCAGATTGCGATGAGCGCTGCCGACTTTCATCATCTACACTTTTGGAAACAATTCTGCGCGTACATGACAGAACTTGAGAACGGACGCACATCGCTGCCTGAACTGCCAACTTGCCCATAATGCATAGCTTCTAAACTGCGGACCTGCGAGTACATGGACAATGAAAAGAGCATGAGCAAGAGGTGAATCAAGTAACCGCAGTGTTGTGAGCAGTAGAGAACACCAGCACGCGCCACTTCCTGCTCACCGAATACATCCTTTAAAGGAAGGCGTCCCTGGCCACAGATGGCGACACTATGCGACGGTTGACAAGTATGAAGATTGCGATGAGTGCTGCCGACTTTCATCAGCTACACTTTTGGAAACAATTCTGCGCGTACATGACAGAACTTGAGAACGGACGCACATCGCTGCCTGAACTGCCAACTTGCCCAGAATGCATAGCTTCTAAACTGCGGACCTGCGAGTACAGGGACAATGAAAAGAGCATGAGCAAGAGGTGAATCAAGTAACCGCAGTGTTGTGAGCAGTAGAGAACACCAGCACGCGCCACTTCCTGCTCACCGAATACATCCTTTAAAAGGCAGGCGTCGCTGGCCACAGATGGCGACACTATGTGACGGTTGACAAGTATGCAGATTGCGATGAGCGCTGCCGACTTTCACCATCTACACTTTTTGGAAACAACTTTGCGTGTACATGACAGAACTTGAGAACGGACGCACATCGCTGCCTGAACTGCCAACTTGCCCAGAATGTATAGCTTCTAAACTGCATACCTGCGAGTACCGGGACAATGAAAAGAGCACCAGCAAGAGTTGAATCAAGTAACCACAGTGTTGTGAGCAGTAGAGAACACCAGCACGCGCCACTTCTTGCTCACCGAATACATCCTTTAAAAGGTAGGCGTCGCTGGCCACAGATGGCGACAGTATGTGACGGTTGAACAGTATGGAGATTGCGATGAGCGCTGCCGTCTTTCACCATCTACACTTGTGGAAACAACTTTGCGCGTACATGACAGAACATGAGAATGGACGCACATCACGGCCTTAACTGCGAACTTGCCCAGAATGTATAGCTTCTAAGCTCTATACCTGTGAGTACCGGGGCAATGAAAAAAGCACAAGCAAGACGTGAATCAAGCAACCGCAGTGTTGTGAGCAGTAGAGAACACCATCACACGCCACTTCCTGCTCACCGAATACAGCTTTTATAAGGTAGGCGTCGCTGGCCACAGATAGCGACACTATGCGACGGTTGACAACTATGCAGATTGCTATGAGCGGTGCCGACTTTCACCATCTACACTTTTGGAAACAACTCTGAGCGTACATGACAGAACATGAAAATGGACGCACATCGCTGCCTGAACTGCCAACTTCCCCAGAATGTATAGCTTCTAAAATGCATACCTGCGAGTACCGGGACAATGAAAAGAGCATCAGCAAGAGTGTGAATCAAGTAACCGCAGTGTAGTGAGCAGTAGAGAACACCAGCACGCGCCACTTCCTGCTCACCGAATGCAGCTTTTATAAGGTAGGCGTCGCTGGACACAGATGGCGACACTATGCGACGGTTGACTAATATGCAGATTGCGATGAGCGCTGCCGACTTTCACCATCTACACTTTTGGAAACAACTTTGCGTGTACATGGCAGAACATGAAAATGGACGCAAATCGCTGCCTGAACTGCCAGCTTGCCCAGAATGTATAGCTTCTAAACTGCATACCTGCGAGTACCGGGACAATGAAAAGAGCACCAGCAAGAGGTGAATCAAGTAACCACAGTGTTGTGAGCAGTAGAGAACACCAGCACGCGCCACTTACAGCTCACCGAATACATCCTTTAAAAGGTAGGCGTCGCTGGCCACAGATGGCGACACTATGTGACGGTTGACAAGTATGCAGATTGCGAAGACCGCTGCCGACTTTCACCATCTACACTTTTTGGAAACAACTTTGCGTGTACATGGCAGAACATGAAAATGGACGCACATCGCTGCCTGAACTGCCAACATGCCCATAATGTATAGCTTCTAAACTGCATAACTGCCAGTACCGGGACAATGAAAAGAGCATGAGCAAGAGTGTGAATCAAGTAACCGCAGTGTTGTGAGCAGTAGAGAACACCAGCACGCGCCACTTCCTGCTCACCGAATACAGCTTTTATAAGGTAGGCGTCGCAGGACACAGATGGCGACACTATGCGACGGTTGACTAGTATGCAGATTGCGATGAGCGCTGCCGACTTTCACCATCTACACTTTTTGGAAACAACTTTGCGTGTACATGGCAGAACATGAAAATGGACGCACATCGCTGCCTGAACTGCCAACATGCCCATAATGTATAGCTTCTAAACTGCATAACTGCCAGTACCGGGACAATGAAAAGAGCATGAGCAAGAGTGTGAATCAAGTAACCGCAGTGTTGTGAGCAGTAGAGAACACCAGCACGCGCCACTTCCTGCTCACCGAATACAGCTTGTATAAGGTAGGCGTCGCTGGCCACAGATGGCGACACTATGTGACGGTTGACAAGTATGCAGATTGCGATGAGCGCTGCCGACTTTCACCATCTACACTTTCGGAAACAACTCTGCGCGTACATGACAGAACATGAAAATGGACGCACATCGCTGCCTGAACTGTCAGCTTGCCCAGAATGTATAGCTTCTAAACTGCGGACCTGCGAGTACCGGGACAATGAAAAGAGCATCAGCAAGAGGTGAATCAAGTAACCGCAGTGTTGTCAGCAGTAGAGAACACCAGCACGCGCCACTTCCAGCTCACCGAATACATCCTTTAAAAGGTGGGCGTCGCTGGCCACAGATGGCGACACTATGTGACGGTTGACAAGTATGCAGATTGCGATGAGCGCTGCCGACTTTCACCATCTACACTTTTTGGAAACAACTTTGCGTGTACATGGCAGAACATGAAAATGGACGCACATCGCTGCCTGAACTGCCAACATGCCCATAATGTATAGCTTCTAAACTGCATAACTGCCAGTACCGGGACAATGAAAAGAGCACCAGCAAGAGGTGAATCAAGTAACCACAGTGTTGTGAGCAGTAGAGAACACCAGTACGCACCGCTTCCTGCTCACCGAATACATCATTTAAAAGGTAGGCGTCGCTGGCCACAGATGGCGACACTATGCGACTGTTGACAAGTATGCAGATTGCGATGAGCGCTGCCGACTTTCACCATCTACACTTTTGGAAACAACTCTGAGCGTACATGACAGAACATGAAAATGGACGCACATCGCTGCCTGAACTGTCAGCTTGCCCATAATGTATAGCTTCTAAACTGCATAACTGCCAGTACCGGGACAATGAAAAGAGCATGAGCAAGAGTGTGAATCAAGTAACCGCAGTGTTGAGAGCAGTAGAGAACACCAGCACGCGCCACTTCCTGCTCACCGAATACATCCTTTTAAAGGTAGGCGTCGCCGGCCACAGATGGCGACACTATGTGACGGTTGACAAGTATGCAGATTGCGATGAGCGCTGCCGTCTTTCACCATCTACACTTGTGGAAACAACATTGCGAATACATGACAGAACATGACGATGGACGCACATCACTGCGTTAACTGCGAACTTGCCCAGAATGTATAGCTTCTAAGCTGTATACCTGTGAGTACCGGGACAATGAAAAAAGCACAAGCAAGACGTGAATCAAGCAACCGCAGTGTTCTGAGCAGTAGAGAACACCATCACACGCCACTTCCTGCTCACCGAATACAGCTTTTATAACGTAGGCGTCGCTGGCCACAGATGGCGACACTATGCGACGGTTGACAAGCATGCAGATTGCTATGAGCGCTGCCGACTTTCACCATCTACACTTTTGGAAACAACTCTGAGCGTACATGACAGAACATGAAAATGGACGCACATCGCTGCCTGAACTGTCAGCTTGCCCAGAATGTATAGCTTCTAAACTACGGACCTGCGAGTACCGGGACAATGAAAAGAGCATGAGCAAGAGTGTGAATCAAGTAACCGCAGTGTTGTGAGCAGTAGAGAACACCAGCACGCGCCACTTCCTGCTCACCGAATACATCCTTTAAAGGAAGGCGTCCCTGGCCACAGATGGCGACACTATGCGACGGTTGACAAGTACGAAGATTGCGATGAGTGCTGCCGACTTTCACCATCTACACTTTTGGAAACAATTCTGCGCGTACATGACAGAACTTGAGAACGGACGCACATCGCTTCCTGAACTGCCAACTTGCCCAGAATCCATAGCTTCTAAACTGCGGACCTGCGAGTACAGGGACAATGAAAATAGCATGAGCAAGAGGTGAATCAAGTAACCGCAGTGTTGTGAGCAGTAGAGAACTCCAGCACGCGCCACTTCCTGCTCACCGAATACATCCTGTAAAACTCAGGCGTCGCTGGCCACAGATGGCGACACTATGTGACGGTTGACAAGTATGCAGATTGCGATGAGCCCTGCCGAATTTCACAATCTACACTTTTTGGAAACAATTTTGCGTGTACATGACAGAACTTGAGAACGGACGCACATCGCTGCCTGAACTGTAAACTTCCCCAGAATGTATAGCTTCTAAACTGCATACCTGCGAGTACCGGGACAATGAAAAGAGCACCAGCAAGAGGTGAATCAAGTAACCACAGATTGTTGAGCAGTAGAGAACACCAGCACGCGCCACTTCCTGCTCACCGAATACATCATTTAAAAGGTAGGCGTCGCTGGCCACAGATGGCGACACTATGCGACGGGTGACAAGTATGCAGATTGCGATGAGCGCTGCCGAATTTCACCATCTACACTTTTTGGAAACAACTTTGCGTGTACATGACAGAACTTGAGAACGGACGCATATCTCTGCCTGAACTGCCAACTTGCCCAGAATGTATAGCTTCTAAACTGCATACCTGCGAGTACCGGGACAATGAAAAGAGCACCAGCAAGAGGTGAATCAGGTAACCACAGTGTTGTGAGCAGTAGAGAACACCAGCACGCGCCACTTCCTGCTCACCGAATACAGCTTTTATAAGGTAGGCGTCGCTGGCCACAGATGGCGACACTATGCGACGGTTGACAAGCATGCAGATTGCTATGAGCGCTGCCGACTTTCACCATCTACACTTTTGGAAACAACTCTGAGCGTACATGACAGAACATGAAAATGGACGCACATCGCTGCCTGAACTGTCAGCTTGCCCAGAATGTATAGCTTCTAAACTACGGACCTGCGAGTACCGGGACAATGAAAAGAGCATGAGCAAGAGTGTGAATCAAGTAACCGCAGTGTTGTGAGCAGTAGAGAACACCAGCACGCGCCACTTCCTGCTCACCGAATACATCCTTTAAAGGAAGGCGTCCCTGGCCACAGATGGCGACACTATGCGACGGTTGACAAGTACGAAGATTGCGATGAGTGCTGCCGACTTTCACCATCTACACTTTTGGAAACAATTCTGCGCGTACATGACAGAACTTGAGAACGGACGCACATCGCTTCCTGAACTGCCAACTTGCCCAGAATCCATAGCTTCTAAACTGCGGACCTGCGAGTACAGGGACAATGAAAATAGCATGAGCAAGAGGTGAATCAAGTAACCGCAGTGTTGTGAGCAGTAGAGAACTCCAGCACGCGCCACTTCCTGCTCACCGAATACATCCTGTAAAACTCAGGCGTCGCTGGCCACAGATGGCGACACTATGTGACGGTTGACAAGTATGCAGATTGCGATGAGCCCTGCCGAATTTCACAATCTACACTTTTTGGAAACAATTTTGCGTGTACATGACAGAACTTGAGAACGGACGCACATCGCTGCCTGAACTGTAAACTTCCCCAGAATGTATAGCTTCTAAACTGCATACCTGCGAGTACCGGGACAATGAAAAGAGCACCAGCAAGAGGTGAATCAAGTAACCACAGATTGTTGAGCAGTAGAGAACACCAGCACGCGCCACTTCCTGCTCACCGAATACATCATTTAAAAGGTAGGCGTCGCTGGCCACAGATGGCGACACTATGCGACGGGTGACAAGTATGCAGATTGCGATGAGCGCTGCCGAATTTCACCATCTACACTTTTTGGAAACAACTTTGCGTGTACATGACAGAACTTGAGAACGGACGCATATCTCTGCCTGAACTGCCAACTTGCCCAGAATGTATAGCTTCTAAACTGCATACCTGCGAGTACCGGGACAATGAAAAGAGCACCAGCAAGAGGTGAATCAGGTAACCACAGTGTTGTGAGCAGTAGAGAACACCAGCACGCGCCACTTCCTGCTCACCGAATACAGCTTTTATAAGGTAGGCGTCGCTGGCCACAGATGGCGACACTATGCGACGGTTGACAAGCATGCAGATTGCTATGAGCGCTGCCGACTTTCACCATCTACACTTTTGGAAACAACTCTGAGCGTACATGACAGAACATGAAAATGGACGCACATCGCTGCCTGAACTGTCAGCTTGCCAAGAATGTATAGCTTCTAAACTACGGACCTGCGAGTACCGGGACAATGAAAAGAGCATGGGCAAGAGTGTGAATCAAGTAACCGCAGTGTTGTGAGCAGTAGAGAACACCAGCACGCGCCACTTCCTGCTCACCGAATACATCATTTAAAGGAAGGCGTCCTTGGCCACAGATGGCGACACTATGCGACGGTTGACAAGTATGAAGATTGCGATGAGTGCTGCCGACTTTCACCATCTACACTTTTGGAAACAATTCTGCGCGTACATGACAGAACTTGAGAACGGACGCACATCGCTGCCTGAACTGCCAACTTGCCCATAATGCATAGCTTCTAAACTGCGGACCTGCGAGTACAGGGACAATGAAAAGAGCATGAGCAAGAGGTGAATCAAGTAACCGCAGTGTTGTGAGCAGTACAGAACACCAGCACGCGCCACTTCCTGCTCACCGAATACATCCTTTAAAGGAAGGCGTCCCTGGCCACAGATGGCGACACTATGCGACGGTTGACAAGTATGAAGATTGCGATGAGTGCTGCCGACTTTCATCAACTACACTTTTGGAAACAATTCTGCGCGTACATGACAGAACTTGAGAACGGACGCACATCGCTGCCTGAACTGCCAACTTGCCCAGAATGCATAGCTTCTAAACTGCGGACCTGCGAGTACAGGGACAATGAAAAGAGCATGAGCAAGAGGTGAATCAAGTAACCGCAGTGTTGTGAGCAGTAGAGAACACCAGCACGTGCCACTTCCTGCTCACCGAATACATCCTTTAAAAGGCAGGCGTCGCTGGCCACAGATGGCGACACTATGTGACGGTTGACAAGTATGCAGATTGCGATGAGCGCTGCCGAATTTCACCATCTACACTTTTTGGAAACAACTTTGCGTGTACATGACAGAACTTGAGAACGGACGCACATCGCTGCCTGAACTGCCAACTTGCCCAGAATGTATAGCTTCTAAACTGCATACCTGCGAGTACCGGGACAATGAAAAGAGCACCAGCAAGAGGTGAATCAAGTAACCACAGTGTTGTGAGCAGTAGAGAACACCAGCACGCGCCACTTCCTGCTCACCGAAAACATCATTTAAAAGGTAGGCGTCGCTAGCCACAGATGGCGACACTATGAGACGGTTGACAAGTATGCAGATTGCGATGAGCGCTGCCGAATTTCACCATCTACACTTTTGGAAACAATTCTGCGCGTACATGACAGAACTCGAGGACGGACGCACATCGCTGCCTGAACTGCCAACTTGCCCAGAATGCATAGCTTCTAAACTGCGGACCTGCGAGTACAGGGACAATGAAAAGAGCATGAGCAAGAGGTGAATCAGGTAACCGCAGTGTTGTGAGCAGTAGAGAACACCAGCACGCGCCACTTCCTGCTCACCGAATACATCCTTTAAAAGGCAGGCGTCGCTGGCCACAGATGGCGACACTATGTGACGGTTGACAAGTATGCAGATTGCGATGAGCGCTGCCGAATTTCACCATCTACACTTTTTGGAAACAACTTTGCGTGTACATGACAGAACTTGAGAACGGACGCACATCGCTGCCTGAACTGCCAACTTGCCCAGAATGTATAGCTTCTCAACTGCATACCTGCGAGTACCGGGACAATGAAAAGAGCACCAGCAAGAGTTGAATCAAGTAACCACAGTGTTGTGAGCAGTAGAGAACACCAGCACGCGCCACTTCTTGCTCACCCAATACATCCTTTAAAAGGTAGGCGTCGCTGGCCACAGATGGCGACAGTATGTGACGGTTGAACAGTATGGAGATTGCGATGAGCGCTGCCGTCTTTCACCATCTACACTTGTGGAAACAACTTTGCGCGTACATGACAGAACATGAGAATGGACGCACATCACGGCCTTAACTGCGAACTTGCCCAGAATGTATAGCTTCTAAGCTCTATACCTGTGAGTACCGGGGCAATGAAAAAAGCACAAGCAAGACGTGAATCAAGCAACCGCAGTGTTGTGAGCAGTAGAGAACACCATCACACGCCACTTCCTGCTCACCGAATACAGCTTTTATAAGGTAGGCGTCGCTGGCCACAGATAGCGACACTATGCGACGGTTGACAACTATGCAGATTGCTATGAGCGGTGCCGACTTTCACCATCTACACTTTTGGAAACAACTCTGAGCGTACATGACAGAACATGAAAATGGACGCACATCGCTGCCTGAACTGCCAACTTCCCCAGAATGTATAGCTTCTAAAATGCATACCTGCGAGTACCGGGACAATGAAAAGAGCATCAGCAAGAGTGTGAATCAAGTAACCGCAGTGTAGTGAGCAGTAGAGAACACCTGCACGCGCCACTTCCTGCTCACCGAATGCAGCTTTTATAAGGTAGGCGTCGCTGGACACAGATGGCGACACTATGCGACGGTTGACTAATATGCAGATTGCGATGAGCGCTGCCGACTTTCACCATCTACACTTTTGGAAACAACTTTGCGTGTACATGGCAGAACATGAAAATGGACGCAAATCGCTGCCTGAACTGCCAGCTTGCCCAGAATGTATAGCTTCTAAACTGCATACCTGCGAGTACCGGGACAATGAAAAGAGCACCAGCAAGAGGTGAATCAAGTAACCACAGTGTTGTGAGCAGTAGAGAACACCAGCACGCGCCACTTCCTGCTCACCGAATATATCATTTAAAAGGTAGGCGTCGCTGGCCACAGATGGCGACACTATGCGACGGTTGTCAAGTATACAGATTGCGATGAGCGCTGCCGACTTTCACCATCTACACTTTTGGAAAGAACTCTGAGCGTACATGACAGAACATGAAAATGGACGCACATCGCTGCCTGAACTGTCAGCTTGCCCAGAATGTATAGCTTCTAAACTACTGACCTGCGAGTACCGGGACAATGAAAAGAGCATGAGCAAGAGTGTGAATCAAGTAACCGCAGTGTTGTGAGCAGTAAGCACCAGCATGCGCCACTTCCTGCTCACCGAATACATCCTTTAAAAGGTAGGCGTCGCTGGCCACAGATGGCGACACTATGCGACGGTTGACAAGTATGAAGATTGCGTTGAGTGCTGCCGACTTTCCATCTACACTTTTGGAAACAACTTTGCCTGTACATGGCAGAACATGAAAATGGACGCACATCGCTGCCTGAACTGCCAACTTCCCCAGAATGTATAGCTTCTAAAATGCATACCTGCGAGTACCGGGAAAATGAAAAGAGCATGAGCAAGAGTGTGAATCAAGTAACCGCAGTGTTGTGAGCAGTAGAGAACACCAGCACGCGCCACTTCCTGCTCACCGAATACAGCTTTTATAAGGTAGGCGTCGCAGGACACAGATGGCGACACTATGCGACGGTTGACTAGTATGCAGATTGCGATGAGCGCTGCCGACTTTCACCATCTACACTTTCGGAAACAACTCTGCGCGTACATGACAGAACATGAAAATGGACGCACATCGCTGCCTGAATTGTCAGCTTGCCCAGAATGTATAGCTTCTAAACTGCGGACCTGCGAGTACCGGGACAATGAAAAGAGCATGAGCAAGAGGTGAATCAAGTAACCGCAGTGTTGTCAGCAGTAGAGAACACCAGCACGCGCCACTTCCAGCTCACCGAATACATCCTTTAAAAGGTAGGCGTCGCTGGCCACAGATGGCGACACTATGTGACGGTTGACAAGTATGCAGATTGCGATGAGCGCTGCCGACTTTCACCATCTACACTTTTTGGAAACAACTTTGCGTGTACATGGCAGAACATGAAAATGGACGCACATCGCTGCCTGAACTGCCAACATGCCCATAATGTATAGCTTCTAAACTGCATAACTGCCAGTACCGGGACAATGAAAAGAGCACCAGCAAGAGGTGAATCAAGTAACCACAGTGTTGTGAGCAGTAGAGAACACCAGTACGCACCGCTTCCTGCTCACCGAATACATCATTTAAAAGGTAGGCGTCGCTGGCCACAGATGGCGACACTATGCGACTGTTGACAAGTATGCAGATTGCGATGAGCGCTGCCGACTTTCACCATCTACACTTTTGGAAACAACTCTGAGCGTACATGACAGAACATGAAAATGGACGCACATCGCTGCCTGAACTGTCAGCTTGCCCATAATGTATAGCTTCTAAACTGCATAACTGCCAGTACCGGGACAATGAAAAGAGCATGAGCAAGAGTGTGAATCAAGTAACCGCAGTGTTGAGAGCAGTAGAGAACACCAGCACGCGCCACTTCCTGCTCACCGAATACATCCTTTTAAAGGTAGGCGTCGCCGGCCACAGATGGCGACACTATGTGACGGTTGACAAGTATGCAGATTGCGATGAGCGCTGCCGTCTTTCACCATCTACACTTGTGGAAACAACATTGCGCGTACATGACAGAACATGACGATGGACGCACATCACTGCCTTAACTACGAACTTGCCCAGAATGTATAGCTTCTAAGCTGTATACCTGTGAGTACCGGGACAATGAAAAAAGCACAAGCAAGACGTGAATCAAGCAACCGCAGTGTTCTGAGCAGTAGAGAACACCATCACACGCCACTTCCTGCTCACCGAATACAGCTTTTATAAGGTAGGCGTCGCTGGCCACAGATGGCGACACTATGCGACGGTTGACAAGCATGCAGATTGCTATGAGCGCTGCCGACTTTCACCATCTACACTTTTGGAAACAACTCTGAGCGTACATGACAGAACATGAAAATGGACGCACATCGCTGCCTGAACTGTCAGCTTGCCCAGAATGTATAGCTTCTAAACTACGGACCTGCGAGTACCGGGACAATGAAAAGAGCATGAGCAAGAGTGTGAATCAAGTAACCGCAGTGTTGTGAGCAGTAGAGAACACCAGCACGCGCCACTTCCTGCTCACCGAATACATCCTTTAAAGGAAGGCGTCCCTGGCCACAGATGGCGACACTATGCGACGGTTGACAAGTATGAAGATTGCGATGAGTGCTGCCGACTTTCATCAACTACACTTTTGGAAACAATTCTGCGCGTACATGACAGAACTTGAGAACGGACGCACATCGCTGCCTGAACTGCCAACTTGCCCAGAATGTATAGCTTCTAAACTGCATACCTGCGAGTACCGGGACAATGAAAAGAGCACCAGCAAGAGGTGAATCAAGTAACCACAGATTGTTGAGCAGTAGAGAACACCAGCACGCGCCACTTCCTGCTCACCGAATACATCATTTAAAAGGTAGGCGTCGCTGGCCACAGATGGCGACACTATGTGACGGTTGACAAGTATGCAGATTGCGATGAGCGCTGCCGAATTTCACCATCTACACTTTTTGGAAACAACTTTGCGTGTACATGACAGAACTTGAGAACGGACGCACATCGCTGCCTGAACTGCCAACTTGCCCAGAATGTATAGCTTCTAAACTGCATACCTGCGAGTACCGGGACAATGAAAAGAGCACCAGCAAGAGGTGAATCAGGTAACCACAGTGTTGTGAGCAGTAGAGAACACCAGCACGCGCCTCTTCCTGCTCACCGAATACAGCTTTTATAAGGTAGGCGTCGCTGGCCACAGATGGCGACACTATGCGACGGTTGACAAGCATGCAGATTGCTATGAGCGCTGCCGACTTTCACCATCTACACTTTTGGAAACAACTCTGAGCGTACATGACAGAACATGAAAATGGACGCACATCGCTGCCTGAACTGTCAGCTTGCCCAGAATGTATAGCTTCTAAACTACGGACCTGCGAGTACCGGGACAATGAAAAGAGCATGAGCAAGAGTGTGAATCAAGTAACCGCAGTGTTGTGAGCAGTAGAGAACACCAGCACGCGCCACTTCCTGCTCACCGAATGCATCCTTTAAAGGAAGGCGTCCTTGGCCACAGATGGCGACACTATGCGACGGTTGACAAGTATGAAGATTGCGATGAGTGCTGCCGACTTTCACCATCTACACTTTTGGAAACAATTCTGCGCGTACATGACAGAACTTGAGAACGGACGCACATCGCTGCCTGAACTGCCAACTTGCCCATAATGCATAGCTTCTAAACTGCGGACCTGCGAGTACAGGGACAATGAAAAGAGCATGAGCAAGAGTGTGAATCAAGTAACCGCAGTGTTGAGAGCAGTAAAGAACACCAGCACGCGCCACTTCCTGCTCACCGAATACATCCTTTAAAAGGTAGGCGTCGCTGGCCACAGATGGCGACACTATGCGACGGTTGACAAGTATGAAGATTGCGATGAGTGCTGCCGACTTTCACCATCTACACTTTTGGAAACAACTTTGCCTGTACATGGCAGAACATGAAAATGGACGCACATCGCTGCCTGAACTGCCAACTTCCCCAGAATGTATAGCTTCTAAAATGCATACCTGCGAGTACCGGGAAAATGAAAAGAGCATGAGCAAGAGTGTGAATCAAGTAACCGCAGTGTTGTGAGCAGTAGAGAACACCAGCACGCGCCACTTCCTGCTCACCGAATACAGCTTTTATAAGGTAGGCGTCGCAGGACACAGATGGCGACACTATGCGACGGTTGACTAGTATGCAGATTGCGATGAGCGCTGCCGACTTTCACCATCTACACTTTCGGAAACAACTCTGCGCGTACATGACAGAACATGAAAATGGACGCACATCGCTGCCTGAACTGTCAGCTTGCCCATAATGTATAGCTTCTAAACTGCATAACTGCCAGTACCGGGACAATGAAAAGAGCATGAGCAAGAGTGTGAATCAAGTAACCGCAGTGTTGAGAGCAGTAGAGAACACCAGCACGCGCCACTTCCTGCTCACCGAATACATCCTTTTAAAGGTAGGCGTCGCCGGCCACAGATGGCGACACTATGTGACGGTTGACAAGTATGCAGATTGCGATGAGCGCTGCCGTCTTTCACCATCTACACTTGTGGAAACAACATTGCGCGTACATGACAGAACATGACGATGGACGCACATCACTGCCTTAACTACGAACTTGCCCAGAATGTATAGCTTCTAAGCTGTATACCTGTGAGTACCGGGACAATGAAAAAAGCACAAGCAAGACGTGAATCAAGCAACCGCAGTGTTCTGAGCAGTAGAGAACACCATCACACGCCACTTCCTGCTCACCGAATACAGCTTTTATAAGGTAGGCGTCGCTGGCCACAGATGGCGACACTATGCGACGGTTGACAAGCATGCAGATTGCTATGAGCGCTGCCGACTTTCACCATCTACACTTTTGGAAACAACTCTGAGCGTACATGACAGAACATGAAAATGGACGCACATCGCTGCCTGAACTGTCAGCTTGCCCAGAATGTATAGCTTCTAAACTACGGACCTGCGAGTACCGGGACAATGAAAAGAGCATGAGCAAGAGTGTGAATCAAGTAACCGCAGTGTTGTGAGCAGTAGAGAACACCAGCACGCGCCACTTCCTGCTCACCGAATACATCCTTTAAAGGAAGGCGTCCCTGGCCACAGATGGCGACACTATGCGACGGTTGACAAGTATGAAGATTGCGATGAGTGCTGCCGACTTTCATCAACTACACTTTTGGAAACAATTCTGCGCGTACATGACAGAACTTGAGAACGGACGCACATCGCTGCCTGAACTGCCAACTTGCCCAGAATGTATAGCTTCTAAACTGCATACCTGCGAGTACCGGGACAATGAAAAGAGCACCAGCAAGAGGTGAATCAAGTAACCACAGATTGTTGAGCAGTAGAGAACACCAGCACGCGCCACTTCCTGCTCACCGAATACATCATTTAAAAGGTAGGCGTCGCTGGCCACAGATGGCGACACTATGTGACGGTTGACAAGTATGCAGATTGCGATGAGCGCTGCCGAATTTCACCATCTACACTTTTTGGAAACAACTTTGCGTGTACATGACAGAACTTGAGAACGGACGCACATCGCTGCCTGAACTGCCAACTTGCCCAGAATGTATAGCTTCTAAACTGCATACCTGCGAGTACCGGGACAATGAAAAGAGCACCAGCAAGAGGTGAATCAGGTAACCACAGTGTTGTGAGCAGTAGAGAACACCAGCACGCGCCTCTTCCTGCTCACCGAATACAGCTTTTATAAGGTAGGCGTCGCTGGCCACAGATGGCGACACTATGCGACGGTTGACAAGCATGCAGATTGCTATGAGCGCTGCCGACTTTCACCATCTACACTTTTGGAAACAACTCTGAGCGTACATGACAGAACATGAAAATGGACGCACATCGCTGCCTGAACTGTCAGCTTGCCCAGAATGTATAGCTTCTAAACTACGGACCTGCGAGTACCGGGACAATGAAAAGAGCATGAGCAAGAGTGTGAATCAAGTAACCGCAGTGTTGTGAGCAGTAGAGAACACCAGCACGCGCCACTTCCTGCTCACCGAATGCATCCTTTAAAGGAAGGCGTCCTTGGCCACAGATGGCGACACTATGCGACGGTTGACAAGTATGAAGATTGCGATGAGTGCTGCCGACTTTCACCATCTACACTTTTGGAAACAATTCTGCGCGTACATGACAGAACTTGAGAACGGACGCACATCGCTGCCTGAACTGCCAACTTGCCCATAATGCATAGCTTCTAAACTGCGGACCTGCGAGTACAGGGACAATGAAAAGAGCATGAGCAAGAGTGTGAATCAAGTAACCGCAGTGTTGAGAGCAGTAAAGAACACCAGCACGCGCCACTTCCTGCTCACCGAATACATCCTTTAAAAGGTAGGCGTCGCTGGCCACAGATGGCGACACTATGCGACGGTTGACAAGTATGAAGATTGCGATGAGTGCTGCCGACTTTCACCATCTACACTTTTGGAAACAACTTTGCCTGTACATGGCAGAACATGAAAATGGACGCACATCGCTGCCTGAACTGCCAACTTCCCCAGAATGTATAGCTTCTAAAATGCATACCTGCGAGTACCGGGAAAATGAAAAGAGCATGAGCAAGAGTGTGAATCAAGTAACCGCAGTGTTGTGAGCAGTAGAGAACACCAGCACGCGCCACTTCCTGCTCACCGAATACAGCTTTTATAAGGTAGGCGTCGCAGGACACAGATGGCGACACTATGCGACGGTTGACTAGTATGCAGATTGCGATGAGCGCTGCCGACTTTCACCATCTACACTTTCGGAAACAACTCTGCGCGTACATGACAGAACATGAAAATGGACGCACATCGCTGCCTGAACTGTCAGCTTGCCCAGAATGTATAGCTTCTAAACTGCGGACCTGCGAGTACCGGGACAATGAAAAGAGCATGAGCAAGAGGTGAATCAAGTAACCGCAGTGTTGTCAGCAGTAGAGAACACCAGCACGCGCCACTTCCAGCTCACCGAATACATCCTTTAAAAGGTAGGCGTCGCTGGCCACAGATGGCGACACTATGTGACAGTTGACAAGTATGCAGATTGCGATGACCGCTGCCGACTTTCACCATCTACACTTTTTGGAAACAACTTTGCGTGTACATGGCAGAACATGAAAATGGACGCACATCGCTGCCTGAACTGCCAACATGCCCATAATGTATAGCTTCTAAACTGCATAACTGCCAGTACCTGGACAATGAAAAGAGCACCAGCAAGAGGTGAATCAAGTAACCACAGTGTTGTGAGCAGTAGAGAACACCAGTACGCACCGCTTCCTGCTCACCGAATACATCATTTAAAAGGTAGGCGTCGCTGGCCACAGATGGCGTCACTATGCGACTGTTGACAAGTATGCAGATTGCGATGAGCGCTGCCGACTTTCACCATCTACACTTTTGGAAACAACTCTGAGCGTACATGACAGAACATGAAAATGGACGCACATCGCTGCCTGAACTGCCAACTTGCCCAGAATGCATAGCTTCTAAACTGCGGACCTGCGAGTACAGGGACAATGAAAAGAGCATGAGCAAGAGGTGAATCAGGTAACCGCAGTGTTGTGAGCAGTAGAGAACACCAGCACGCGCCACTTCCTGCTCACCGAATACATCCTTTAAAAGGCAGGCGTCGCTGGCCACAGATGGCGACACTATGTGACGGTTGACAAGTATGCAGATTGCGATGAGCGCTGCCGAATTTCACCATCTACACTTTTTGGAAACAACTTTGCGTGTACATGACAGAACTTGAGAACGGACGCACATCGCTGCCTGAACTGCCAACTTGCCCAGAATGTATAGCTTCTAAACTGCATACCTGCGAGTACCGGGACAATGAAAAGAGCACCAGCAAGAGTTGAATCAAGTAACCACAGTGTTGTGAGCAGTAGAGAACACCAGCACGCGCCACTTCTTGCTCACCGAATACATCCTTTAAAAGGTAGGCGTCGCTGGCCACAGATGGCGACAGTATGTGACGGTTGAACAGTATGGAGATTGCGATGAGCGCTGCCGTCTTTCACCATCTACACTTGTGGAAACAACTTTGCGCGTACATGACAGAACATGAGAATGGACGCACATCACGGCCTTAACTGCGAACTTGCCCAGAATGTATAGCTTCTAAGCTCTATACCTGTGAGTACCGGGGCAATGAAAAAAGCACAAGCAAGACGTGAATCAAGCAACCGCAGTGTTGTGAGCAGTAGAGAACACCATCACACGCCACTTCCTGCTCACCGAATACAGCTTTTATAAGGTAGGCGTCGCTGGCCACAGATAGCGACACTATGCGACGGTTGACAACTATGCAGATTGCTATGAGCGGTGCCGACTTTCACCATCTACACTTTTGGAAACAACTCTGAGCGTACATGACAGAACATGAAAATGGACGCACATCGCTGCCTGAACTGCCAACTTCCCCAGAATGTATAGCTTCTAAAATGCATACCTGCGAGTACCGGGACAATGAAAAGAGCATCAGCAAGAGTGTGAATCAAGTAACCGCAGTGTAGTGAGCAGTAGAGAACACCAGCACGCGCCACTTCCTGCTCACCGAATGCAGCTTTTATAAGGTAGGCGTCGCTGGACACAGATGGCGACACTATGCGACGGTTGACTAATATGCAGATTGCGATGAGCGCTGCCGACTTTCACCATCTACACTTTTGGAAACAACTTTGCGTGTACATGGCAGAACATGAAAATGGACGCAAATCGCTGCCTGAACTGCCAGCTTGCCCAGAATGTATAGCTTCTAAACTGCATACCTGCGAGTACCGGGACAATGAAAAGAGCACCAGCAAGAGGTGAATCAAGTAACCACAGTGTTGTGAGCAGTAGAGAACACCAGCACGCGCCACTTCCTGCTCACCGAATATATCATTTAAAAGGTAGGCGTCGCTGGCCACAGATGGGGACACTATGCGACGGTTGTCAAGTATACAGATTGCGATGAGCGCTGCCGACTTTCACCATCTACACTTTTGGAAAGAACTCTGAGCGTACATGACAGAACATGAAAATGGACGCACATCGCTGCCTGAACTGTCAGCTTGCCCAGAATGTATAGCTTCTAAACTACGGACCTGCGAGTACCGGGACAATGAAAAGAGCATGAGCAAGAGTGTGAATCTAGTAACCGCAGTGTTGTGAGCAGTAAGCACCAGCATGCGCCACTTCCTGCTCACCGAATACATCCTTTAAAAGGTAGGCGTCGCTGGCCACAGATGGCGACACAATGCGACGGTTGGCAAGTATGAACATTGCGATGAGTGCTGCCGACTTTCACCATCTACACTTTTGGAAACAACTTTGCCTGTACATGGCAGAACATGAAAATGGACGCACATCGCTGCCTGAACTGCCAACTTCCCCAGAATGTATAGCTTCTAAAGTGCATACCTGCGAGTACCGGGACAATGAAAAGAGCATGAGCAAGAGTGTGAATCAAGTAACCGCAGTGTTGAGAGCAGTAGAGTACACCAGCACGCGCCACTTCCTGCTCACCGAATACATCCTTTAAAAGGTAGGCGTCGCTGGCCACAGATGGCGACACTATGTGACGGTTGACAAGTATGAAGATTGCGATGAGTGCTGCCGACTTTCACCATCTACACTTTTGGAAACAACTTTGCCTGTACATGGCAGAACATGAAAATGGACGCACATCGCTGCCTGAACTGCCAACTTCCCCAGAATGTATAGCTTCTAAAATGCATACCTGCGAGTACCGGGACAATGAAAAGAGCATGAGCAAGAGTGTGAATCAAGTAACCGCAGTGTTGTGAGCAGTAGAGAACACCAGCACGCGCCACTTCCTGCTCACCGAATACAGCTTTTATGAGGTAGGCGTCGCAGGACACAGATGGCGACACTATGCGACGGTTGACTAGTATGCAGATTGCGATGAGCGCTGCCGACTTTCACCATCTACACTTTCGGAAACAACTCTGCGCGTACATGACAGAACATGAAAATGGACGCACATCGCTGCCTGAACTGTCAGCTTGCCCAGAATGTATAGCTTCTAAACTGCGGACCTGCGAGTACCGGGACAATGAAAAGAGCATGAGCAAGAGGTGAATCAAGTAACCGCAGTGTTGTCAGCAGTAGAGAACACCAGCACGCGCCACTTCCAGCTCACCGAATACATCCTTTAAAAGGTAGGCGTCGCTGGCCACAGATGGCGACACTATGTGACGGTTGACAAGTATTCAGATTGCGATGAGCACTGCCGACTTTCACCATCTACACTTTTTGGAAACAACTTTGCGTGTACATGGCAGAACATGAAAATGGACGCACATCGCTGCCTGAACTGCCAACATGCCCATAATGTATAGCTTCTAAACTGCATAACTGCCAGTACCGGGACAATGAAAAGAGCACCAGCAAGAGGTGAATCAAGTAACCACAGTGTTGTGAGCTGTAGAGAACACCAGTACGCACCGCTTCCTGCTCACCGAATACATCATTTAAAAGGTAGGCGTCGCTGGCCACAGATGGCGACACTATGCGACTGTTGACAAGTATGCAGATTGCGATGAGCGCTGCCGACTTTCACCATCTACACTTTTGGAAACAACTCTGAGCGTACATGACAGAACATGAAAATGGACGCACATCGCTGCCTGAACTGTCAGCTTGCCCATAATGTATAGCTTCTAAACTGCATAACTGCCAGTACCGGGACAATGAAAAGAGCATGAGCAAGAGTGTGAATCAAGTAACCGCAGTGTTGAGAGCAGTAGAGAACACCAGCACGCGCCACTTCCTGCTCACCGAATACATCCTTTAAAGGAAGGCGTCCTTGGCCACAGATGGCGACACTATGCGACGGTTGACAAGTATGAAGATTGCGATGAGTGCTGCCGACTTTCACCATCTACACTTTTGGAAACAACTCTGCGCGTACATGACAGAACTTGAGAACGGACGCACATCGCTGCCTGAACTGCCAACTTGCCCAGAATCCATAGCTTCTAAACTGCGGACCTGCGAGTACAGGGACAATGAAAAGAGCATGAGCAAGAGGTGAATCAAGTAACCGCAGTGTTGTGAGCAGTAGATAACACCAGCACGCGCCACTTCCTGCTCACCGAATACAGCTTTTATGAGGTAGGCGTCGCAGGACACAGATGGCGACACTATGCGACGGTTGACTAGTATGCAGATTGCGATGAGCGCTGCCGACTTTCACCATCTACACTTTCGGAAACAACTCTGCGCGTACATGACAGAACTTGAGAACGGACGCACATCGCTGCCTGAACTGCCAACTTGCCCAGAATCCATAGCTTCTAAACTGCGGACCTGCGAGTACAGGGACAATGAAAATAGCATGAGCAAGAGGTGAATCAAGTAACCGCAGCGTTGTGAGCAGTAGAGAACACCAGCACGCGCCACTTCCTGCTCACCGAATACATCCTTTAAAGGAAGGCGTCCCTGGCCACAGATGGCGACACTATGCGACGGTTGACAAGTATGAAGATTGCGATGAGCGCTGCCGAATTTCATCATCTACACTTTTTGGAAACAACTTTGCGTGTACATGAAAAAACTTGAGAACGGACGCACATCGCTGCCTGAACTGCCAACTTGCCCAGAATGTATAGCTTCTAAACTGCATACCTGCGAGTACCGGGACAATGAAAAGAGCACCAGCAAGAGGTGAATCAGGTAGCCACAGTGTTGTGAGCAGTAGAGAACACCAGCACGCGCCACTTCCTGCTCACCGAATACAGCTTTTATAAGGTAGGCGTCGCTGGCCACAGATGGCGACACTATGCGACGGTTGACAAGCATGCAGATTGCTATGAGCGCTGCCGACTTTCACCATCTACACTTTTGGAAATAACTCTGAGCGTACATGACAGAACATGAAAATGGACGCACATCGCTGCCTGAACTGTCAGCTTGCCCAGAATGTATAGCTTCTAAACTACGGACCTGCGAGTACCGGGACAATGAAAAGAGCATGAGCAAGAGTGTGAATCAAGTAACCGCAGTGTTGTGAGCAGTAGAGAACACCAGCACGCGCCACTTCCTGCTCACCGAATACATCCTTTAAAGGAAGGCGTCCTTGGCCACAGATGGCGACACTATGCGACGGTTGACAAGTATGAAGATTGCGATGAGTGCTGCCGACTTTCACCATCTACACTTTTGGAAACAATTCTGCGCGTACATGACAGAACTTGAGAACGGACGCACATCGCTGCCTGAACTGCCAACTTGCCCATAATGCATAGCTTCTAAACTGCGGACCTGCGAGTACAGGGACAATGAAAAGAGCATGAGCAAGAGGTGAATCAAGTAACCGCAGTGTTGTGAGCAGTAGAGAACACCAGCACGCGCCACTTCCTGCTCACCGAATACATCCTTTAAAGGAAGGCGTCCCTGGCCACAGATGGCGACACTATGCGACGGTTGACAAGTATGAAGATTGCGATGAGTGCTGCCGACTTTCATCAACTACACTTTTGGAAACAATTCTGCGCGTACATGACAGAACTTGAGAACGGACGCACATCGCTGCCTGAACTGCCAACTTGCCCAGAATGCATAGCTTCTAACCTGCGGACCTGCGAGTACAGGGACAATGAAAAGAGCATGAGCAAGAGGTGAATCAAGTAACCGCAGTGTTGTGAGCAGTAGAGAACACCAGCACGCGCCACTTCTTGCTCACCGAATACATCCTTTAAAAGGCAGGCGTCGCTGGCCACAGATGGCGACACTATGTGACGGTTGACAAGTATGCAGATTGCGATGAGCGCTGCCGAATTTCACCATCTACACTTTTTGGAAACAACTTTGCATGTACATGACAGAACTTGAGAACGGACGCACATCGCTGCCTGAACTGCCAACTTGCTCAGAATGTATAGCTTCTAAACTGCATACCTGCGAGTACCGGGACAATGAAAAGAGCACCAGCAAGAGGTGAATCAAGTAACCACAGTGTTGTGAGCAGTAGAGAACACCAGCACGCGCCACTTCCTGCTCACCGAAAACATCATTTAAAAGGTAGGCGTCGCTAGCCACAGATGGCGACACTATGAGACGGTTGACAAGTATGCAGATTGCGATGAGCGCTGCCGACTTTCACCATCTACACTTTTGGAAACAATTCTGCGCGTACATGACAGAACTCGAGGACGGACGCACATCGCTGCCTGAACTGCAAACTTGCCCAGAATGCATAGCTTCTAAACTGCGGACCTGCGAGTACAGGGACAATGAAAAGAGCATGAGCAAGAGGTGAATCAGGTAACCGCAGTGTTGTGAGCAGTAGAGAACACCAGCACGCGCCACTTCCTGCTCACCGAATACATCCTTTAAAAGGCAGGCGTCGCTGGCCACAGATGGCGACACTATGTGACGGTTGACAAGTATGCAGATTGCGATGAGCGCTGCCGACTTTCACCATCTACACTTTTTGGAAACAACTTTGCGTGTACATGACAGAACTTGAGAACGGACGCACATCGCTGCCTGAACTGCCAACTTGCCCAGAATGTATAGCTTCCAAACTGCATACCTGCGAGTACCGGGACAATGAAAAGAGCACCAGCAAGAGTTGAATCAAGTAACCGCAGTGTAGTGAGCAGTAGAGAACACCAGCACGCGCCACTTCCTGCTCACCGAATGCAGCTTTTATAAGGTAGGCGTCGCTGGACACAGATGGCGACACTATGCGACGGTTGACTAATATGCAGATTGCGATGAGCGCTGCCGACTTTCACCATCTACACTTTTGGAAACAACTTTGCGTGTACATGGCAGAACATGAAAATGGACGCAAATCGCTGCCTGAACTGCCAGCTTGCCCAGAATGTATAGCTTCTAAACTGCATACCTGCGAGTACCGGGACAATGAAAAGAGCACCAGCAAGAGGTGAATCAAGTAACCACAGTGTTGTGAGCAGTAGAGAACACCAGCACGCGCCACTTCCTGCTCACCGAATATATCATTTAAAAGGTAGGCGTCGCTGGCCACAGATGGCGACACTATGCGACGGTTGTCAAGTATACAGATTGCGATGAGCGCTGCCGACTTTCACCATCTACACTTTTGGAAAGAACTCTGAGCGTACATGACAGAACATGAAAATGGACGCACATCGCTGCCTGAACTGTCAGCTTGCCCAGAATGTATTGCTTCTAAACTACGGACCTGCGAGTACCGGGACAATGAAAAGAGCACCAGCAAGAGGTGAATCAAGTAACCACAGTGTTGTGAGCAGTAGAGAACACCAGCACGCGCCACTTCCTGCTCACCGAATACATCCTTTAAAAGGTAGGCGTCGCTGGCCACAGATGGCGACACTATGCGACGGTTGACAAGTATGAAGATTGCGATGAGTGCTGCCGACTTTCACCATCTACACTTTTGGAAACAATTCTGCGCGTACTTGACAGAACTTGAGAACGGACGCACATCGCTGCCTGAACTGCCAACTTGCCCAGAATCCATAGCTTCTAAACTGCGGACCTGCGAGTACAGGGACAATGAAAATAGCATGAGCAAGAGGTGAATCAGTAACCGCAGTGTTGTGAGCAGTAGAGAACACCAGCACGCGCCACTTCCTGCTCACCGAATACATCCTTTAAAGGAAGGCGTCCCTGGCCACAGATGGCGACACTATGCGACGGTTGACAAGTATGAAGATTGCGATGAGCGCTGCCGAATTTCATCATCTACACTTTTTGGAAACAACTTTGCATGTACATGACAGAACTTGAGAACGGACGCACATCGCTGCCTGAACTGCCAACTTGCCCAGAATGTATAGCTTCTAAACTGCATACCTGCGAGTACCGGGACAATGAAAAGAGCACCAGCAAGAGGTGAATCAGGTAGCCACAGTGTTGTGAGCAGTAGAGAACACCAGCACGCGCCACTTCCTGCTCACCGAATACAGCTTTTATAAGGTAGGCGTCGCTGGCCACAGATGGCGACACTATGCGACGGTTGACAAGCATGCAGATTGCTATGAGCGCTGCCGACTTTCACCATCTACACTTTTGGAAATAACTCTGAGCGTACATGACAGAACATGAAAATGGACGCACATCGCTGCCTGAACTGTCAGCTTGCCCAGAATGTATAGCTTCTAAACTACGGACCTGCGAGTACCGGGACAATGAAAAGAGCATGAGCAAGAGTGTGAATCAAGTAACCGCAGTGTTGTGAGCAGTAGAGAACACCAGCACGCGCCACTTCCTGCTCACCGAATACATCCTTTAAAGGAAGGCGTCCTTGGCCACAGATGGCGACACTATGCGACGGTTGACAAGTATGAAGATTGCGATGAGTGCTGCCGACTTTCACCATCTACACATTTGGAAACAATTCTGCGCGTACATGACAGAACTTGAGAACGGACGCACATCGCTGCCTGAACTGCCAACTTGCCCATAATGCATAGCTTCTAAACTGCGGACCTGCGAGTACAGGGACAATGAAAAGAGCATGAGCAAGAGGTGAATCAAGTAACCGCAGTGTTGTGAGCAGTAGAGAACACCAGCACGCGCCACTTCCTGCTCACCGAATACATCCTTTAAAGGAAGGCGTCCCTGGCCACAGATGGCGACACTATGCGACGGTTGACAAGTATGAAGATTGCGATGAGTGCTGCCGACTTTCATCAACTACACTTTTGGAAACAATTCTGCGCGTACATGACAGAACTTGAGAACGGACGCACATCGCTGCCTGAACTGCCAACTTGCCCAGAATGCATAGCTTCTAACCTGCGGACCTGCGAGTACAGGGACAATGAAAAGAGCATGAGCAAGAGGTGAATCAAGTAACCGCAGTGTTGTGAGCAGTAGAGAACACCAGCACGCGCCACTTCCTGCTCACCGAATACATCCTTTAAAAGGCAGGCGTCGCTGGCCACAGATGGCGACACTATGTGACGGTTGACAAGTATGCAGATTGCGATGAGCGCTGCCGAATTTCACCATCTACACTTTTTGGAAACAACTTTGCATGTACATGACAGAACTTGAGAACGGACGCACATCGCTGCCTGAACTGCCAACTTGCTCAGAATGTATAGCTTCTAAACTGCATACCTGCGAGTACCGGGACAATGAAAAGAGCACCAGCAAGAGGTGAATCAAGTAACCACAGTGTTGTGAGCAGTAGAGAACACCAGCACGCGCCACTTCCTGCTCACCGAAAACATCATTTAAAAGGTAGGCGTCGCTAGCCACAGATGGCGACACTATGAGACGGTTGACAAGTATGCAGATTGCGATGAGCGCTGCCGACTTTCACCATCTACACTTTTGGAAACAATTCTGCGCGTACATGACAGAACTCGAGGACGGACGCACATCGCTGCCTGAACTGCCAACTTGCCCAGAATGCATAGCTTCTAAACTGCGGACCTGCGAGTACAGGGACAATGAAAAGAGCATGAGCAAGAGGTGAATCAGGTAACCGCAGTGTTGTGAGCAGTAGAGAACACCAGCACGCGCCACTTCCTGCTCACCGAATACATCCTTTAAAAGGCAGGCGTCGCTGGCCACAGATGGCGACACTATGTGACGGTTGACAAGTATGCAGATTGCGATGAGCGCTGCCGACTTTCACCATCTACACTTTTTGGAAACAACTTTGCGTGTACATGACAGAACTTGAGAACGGACGCACATCGCTGCCTGAACTGCCAACTTGCCCAGAATGTATAGCTTCCAAACTGCATACCTGCGAGTACCGGGACAATGAAAAGAGCACCAGCAAGAGTTGAATCAAGTAACCGCAGTGTAGTGAGCAGTAGAGAACACCAGCACGCGCCACTTCCTGCTCACCGAATGCAGCTTTTATAAGGTAGGCGTCGCTGGACACAGATGGCGACACTATGCGACGGTTGACTAATATGCAGATTGCGATGAGCGCTGCCGACTTTCACCATCTACACTTTTGGAAACAACTTTGCGTGTACATGGCAGAACATGAAAATGGACGCAAATCGCTGCCTGAACTGCCAGCTTGCCCAGAATGTATAGCTTCTAAACTGCATACCTGCGAGTACCGGGACAATGAAAAGAGCACCAGCAAGAGGTGAATCAAGTAACCACAGTGTTGTGAGCAGTAGAGAACACCAGCACGCGCCACTTCCTGCTCACCGAATATATCATTTAAAAGGTAGGCGTCGCTGGCCACAGATGGCGATACTATGCGACGGTTGTCAAGTATACAGATTGCGATGAGCGCTGCCGACTTTCACCATCTACACTTTTGGAAAGAACTCTGAGCGTACATGACAGAACATGAAAATGGACGCACATCGCTGCCTGAACTGTCAGCTTGCCCAGAATGTATTGCTTCTAAACTACGGACCTGCGAGTACCGGGACAATGAAAAGAGCATGAGCAAGAGTGTGAATCAAGTAACCGCAGTGTTGTGAGCAGTAAGCACCAGCATGCGCCACTTCCTGCTCACCGAATACATCCTTTAAAAGGTAGGCGTCGCTGGCCACAGATGGCGACACTATGCGACGGTTGGCAAGTATGAACATTGCGCTGAGTGCTGCCGACTTTCACCATCTACACTTTTGGAAACAACTTTGCCTGTACATGGCAGAACATGAAAATGGACGCACATCGCTGCCTGAACTGCCAACTTCCCCAGAATGTATAGCTTCTAAAGTGCATACCTGCGAGTACCGGGACAATGAAAAGAGCATGAGCAAGAGTGTGAATCAAGTAACCGCAGTGTTGAGAGCAGTAGAGTACACCAGCACGCGCCACTTCCTGCTCACCGAATACATCCTTTAAAAGGTAGGCGTCGCTGGCCACAGATGGCGACACTATGCGACGGTTGACAAGTATGAAGATTGCGATGAGTGCTGCCGACTTTCACCATCTACACTTTTGGAAACAACTTTGCCTGTACATGGCAGAACATGAAAATGGACGCACATCGCTGCCTGAACTGCCAACTTCCCCAGAATGTATAGCTTCTAAAATGCATACCTGCGAGTACCGGGACAATGAAAAGAGCATGAGCAAGAGTGTGAATCAAGTAACCGCAGTGTTGTGAGCAGTAGAGAACACCAGCACGCGCCACTTCCTGCTCACCGAATACAGCTTTTATAAGGTAGGCGTCGCAGGACACAGATGGCGACACTATGCGACGGTTGACTAGTATGCAGATTGCGATGAGCGCTGCCGACTTTCACCATCTACACTTTCGGAAACAACTCTGCGCGTACATGACAGAACATGAAAATGGACGCACATCGCTGCCTGAACTGTCAGCTTGCCCAGAATGTATAGCTTCTAAACTGCGGACCTGCGAGTACCGGGACAATGAAAAGAGCATGAGCAAGAGTGTGAATCAAGTAACCGCAGTGTTGAGAGCAGTAGAGTACACCAGCACGCGCCACTTCCTGCTCACCGAATACATCCTTTAAAAGGTAGGCGTCGCTGGCCACAGATGGCGACACTATGCGGCGGTTGACAAGTATGAAGATTGCGATGAGTGCTGCCGACTTTCACCATCTACACTTTTTGGAAACAACTTTGCGTGTACATGGCAGAACATGAAAATGGACGCACATCGCTGCCTGAACTGCCAACATGCCCATAATGTATAGCTTCTAAACTGCATAACTGCCAGTACCGGGACAATGAAAAGAGCACCAGCAAGAGGTGAATCAAGTAACCACAGTGTTGTGAGCAGTAGAGAACACCAGTACGCACCGCTTCCTGCTCACCGAATACATCATTTAAAAGGTAGGCGTCGCTGGCCACAGATGGCGACACTATGCGACGGTTGACAAGCATGCAGATTGCTATGAGCGCTGCCGACTTTCACCATCTACACTTTTGGAAACAACTCTGAGCGTACATGACAGAACATGAAAATGGACGCACATCGCTGCCTGAACTGTCAGCTTGCCCAGAATGTATAGCTTCTAAACTACGGACCTGCGAGTACCGGGACAATGAAAAGAGCATGAGCAAGAGTGTGAATCAAGTAACTGCAGTGTTGTGAGCAGTAGAGAACACCAGCACGCGCCACTTCCTGCTCACCGAATACATCCTTTAAAGGAAGGCGTCCCTGGCCACAGATGGCGACACTATGCGACGGTTGACAAGTATGAAGATTGCGATGAGTGCTGCCGACTTTCACCATCTACACTTTTGGAAACAATTCTGCGCGTACATGACAGAACTTGAGAACGGACGCACATCGCTGCCTGAACTGCCAACTTGCCCAGAATGCATAGCTTCTAAACTGCGGACCTGCGAGTACAGGGACAATGAAAATAGCATGAGCAAGAGGTGAATCAAGTAACCGCAGTGTTGTGAGCAGTAGAGAACTCCAGCACGCGCCACTTCCTGCTCACCGAATACATCCTGTAAAACTCAGGCGTCGCTGGCCACAGATGGCGACACTATGTGACGGTTGCCAAGTATGCAGATTGCGATGAGCGCTGCCGAATTTCACAATCTACACTTTTTGGAAACAATTTTGCGTGTACATGACAGAACTTGAGAACGGACGCACATCGCTGCCTGAACTGCCAACTTGCCCAGAATGTATAGCTTCTAAACTGCATACCTGCGAGTACCGGGACAATGAAAAGAGCACCAGCAAGAGGTGAATCAAGTAACCACAGATTGTTGAGCAGTAGAGAACACCAGCACGCGCCACTTCCTGCTCACCGAATACATCATTTAAAAGGTAGGCTTCGCTAGCCACAGATGGCGACACTATGCGACGGTTGACAAGTATGCAGATTGCGATGAGCGCTGCCGACTTTCACCATATACACTTTTTGGAAACAACTTTGCGTGTACATGGCAGAACATGAAAATGGACGCACATCGCTGCCTGAACTGCCAACATGCCCATAATGTATAGCTTCTAAACTGCATAACTGCCAGTACCGGGACAATGAAGAGTGCACCAGCAAGAGGTGAATCAAGTAACCACAGTGTTGTGAGCAGTAGAGAACACCAGCACGCACCACTTCCTGCTCACCGAATACATCATTTAAAAGGTAGGCGTCGCTGGCCACAGATGGCGACACTATGCGACGGTTGACAAGTATGCAGATTGCGATGAGCGCTGCCGACTTTGACCATCTACACTTTTGGAAACAACTCTGAGCGTACATGACAGAACATGAAAATGGACGCACATCGCTGCCTGAACTGTCAGCTTGCACAGAATGTATAGCTTCTAAACTACGGACCTGCGAGTACCGGGACAATGAAAAGAGCATGAGCAAGAGGTGAATCAAGTAACCGCAGTGTTGTGAGCAGTAGAGAACACCAGCACGCGTCACTTCTTGCTCACCGAATACATCCTTAAAAAGGTAGGCGTCGCTGGCCAGATGGCGACAGTATGTGACTGTTGACAAGTATGAAGACTGCGATGAGCGCTGCCGTCTTTCACCATCTACACTTGTGGAAACAACATTGCGCGTACATGACAGAACATGACGATGGACGCACATCACTGCCTTAACTGCGAACTTGCCCAGAATGTATAGCTTCTAAGCTGTATACCTGTGAGTACCGGGACAATGAAAAAAGCACAAGCAAGACGTGAATCAAGACCCCGCAGTGTTCTGAGCAGTAGAGAACACCATCACACGCCACTTCCTGCTCACCGAATACAGCTTTTATAAGGAAGGCGTCGCTGGCCACAGATGGCGACACTATGCGACGGTTGACAAGCATGCAGATTGCTATGAGCGCTGCCGACGTTCACCATCTACACTTTTCGAAACAACTCTGAGCGTACATGACAGAACATGAAAATGGACGCACATCGCTGCCTGAACTGTCAGCTTGCCCAGAATGCATAGCTTCTAAACTGCGGACCTGCGAGTACAGGGACAATGAAAAGAGCATGAGCAAGAGGTGAATCAAGTAACCGCAGTGTTGTGAGCAGTAGAGAACACCAGCACGCGCCACTTCCTGCTCACGGAATACATCCTTTAAAAGGCAGGCGTCGCTGGCCACAGATGGCGACACTATGTGACGGTTGACAAGTATGCAGATTGCGATGAGCGCTGCCGAATTTCACCATCTACACTTTTTGGAAACAACTCTGCGCGTACATGACAGAACATGAAAATGGACGCACATCGCTGCCTGAACTGTCAGCTTGCCCAGAATGTATAGCTTCTAAACTGCGGACCTGCGAGTACCGGGACAATGAAAAGAGCATGAGCAAGAGGTGAATCAAGTAACCGCAGTGTTGTCAGCAGTAGAGAACACCAGCACGCGCCACTTCCAGCTCACCGAATACATCCTTTAAAAGGTAGGCGTCGCTGGCCACAGATGGCGACATTATGTGACGGTTGACAAGTATGCAGATTGCGATGAGCGCTGCCGACTTTCACCATCTACACTTTTTGGAAACAACTTTGCGTGTACATGGCAGAACATGAAAATGGACGCACATCGCTGCCTGAACTGCCAACATGCCCATAATGTATAGCTTCTAAACTGCATAACTGCCAGTACCGGGACAATGAAAAGAGCACCAGCAAGAGGTGAATCAAGTAATCACAGTGTTGTGAGCAGTAGAGAACACCAGCACGCACCACTTCCTACTCACCGAATACATCATTTAAAAGGTATGCGTCGCTGGCCACAGATGGCGACACTATGCGACTGTTGACAAGTATGCAGATTGCGATGAGCGCTGCCGACTTTCACCATCTACACTTTTGGAAACAACTCTGAGCGTACATGACAGAACATGAAAATGGACGCACATCGCTGCCTGAACTGTCAGCTTGCCCATAATGTATAGCTTCTAAACTGCATAACTGCCAGTACCGGGACAATGAAAAGAGCATGAGCAAGAGTGTGAATCAAGTAACCGCAGTGTTGAGAGCAGTAGAGAACACCAGCACGCGCCACTTCCTGCTCACCGAATACATCCTTTTAAAGGTAGGCGTCGCCGGCCACAGATGGCGACACTATGTGACGGTTGACAAGTATGCAGATTGCGATGAGCGCTGCCGTCTTTCACCATCTACACTTGTGGAAACAACATTGCGCGTACATGACAGAACATGACGATGGACGCACATCACTGCCTTAACTGCGAACTTGCCCAGAATGTATAGCTTCTAAGCTGTATACCTGTGAGTACCGGGACAATGAAAAAAGCACAAGCAAGACGTGAATCAAGCAACCGCAGTGTTCTGAGCAGTAGAGAACACCATCACACGCCACTTCCTGCTCACCGAATACAGCTTTTATAAGGTAGGCGTCGCTGGCCACAGATGGCGACACTATGCGACGGTTGACAAGCATGCAGATTGCTATGAGCGCTGCCGACGTTCACCATCTACACTTTTGGAAACGACTCTGAGCGTACATGACAGAACATGAAAATGGACACACATCGCTGCCTGAACTGTCAGCTTGCCCAGAATGTATAGCTTCTAAAATACGGACCTGCGAGTACCGGGACAATGAAAAGAGCATGAGCAAGAGTGTGAATCAAGTAACCACCGTGTTGTGAGCAGTAGAGAACACCAGCACGCACCACTTCCTGCTCACCGAATACATCATTTAAAAGGTAGGCGTCGCTGGCCAGATGGCGACAGTATGTGACTGTTGACAAGTATGAAGATTGCGATGAGCGCTGCCGTCTTTCACCATCTACACTTGTGGAAACAACATTGCGCGTACATGACAGAACATGACGATGGACGCACATCACTGCCTTAACTGCGAACTTGCCCAGAATGTATAGCTTCTAAGCTGTATACCTGTGAGTACCGGCACAATGAAAAAAGCACAAGCAAGACGTGAATCAAGCAACCGTAGTGTTCTGAGCAGTAGAGAACACCATCACACGCCACTTCCTGCTCACCGAATACAGCTTTTATAAGGTAGGCGTCGCTGGCCAGATGGCGACAGTATGTGACTGTTGACAAGTATGAAGATTGCGATGAGCGCTGCCGTCTTTCACCATCTACACTTGTGGAAACAACATTGCGCGTACATGACAGAACATGACGATGGACGCACATCACTGCCTTAACTGCGAACATGCCCAGAATGTATAGCTTCTAAGCTGTATACCTGTGAGTACCGGCGCAATGAAAAAAGCACAAGCAAGACGTGAATCAAGCAACCGCAGTGTTCTGAGCAGTAGAGAACACCATCACACGCCACTTCCTGCTCACCGAATACAGCTTTCTAAGGTAGGCGTCGCTGGCCACAGATGGCGACACTATGCGACGGTTGACAAGCATGCAGATTGCTATGAGCGCTGCCGACTTTCACCATCTACACTTTTGGAAACAACTCTGAGCGTACATGACAGAACATGAAAATGGACGCACATCGCTGCCTGAACTGTCAGCTTGCCCAGAATGTATAGCTTCTAAACTACGGACCTGCGAGTACCGGGACAATGAAAAGAGCATGAGCAAGAGTGTGAATCAAGTAACCGCAGTGTTGTGAGCAGTAGAGAACACCATCACACGCCACTTCCTGCTCACCGAATACAGCTTTTATAAGGTAGGCGTCGCTGGCCACAGATGGCGACACTATGCGACGGTCGACAAGCATGCAGATTGCTATGAGCGCTGCCGACTTTCACCATCTACACTTTTGGAAACATCTCTGAGCGTACATGACAGAACATGAAAATGGACGCACATCGCTGCCTGAACTGTCAGCTTGCCCAGAATGTATAGCTTCTAAACTGCGGACCTTAGAGTACAGGGACAATGAAAAGAGCATGAGCAAGAGGTGAATCAAGTAACCGCAGTGTTGTGAGCAGTAGAGAACACCAGCACGCGCCACTTCCTGCTCACCGAATACATCCTTTAAAAGGCAGGCGTCGCTGGCCACAGATGGCGACACTATGTGACGGTTGACAAGTATGCAGATTGCGATGAGCGCTGCCGACTTTCACCATCTACACTTTTTGGAAACAACTTTGCGTGTACATGACAGAACTTGAGAACGGACGCACATCGCTGCCTGAACTGCAAACTTGCCCAGAATGTATAGCTTCTAAACTGCATACCTGCGAGTACCGGGACAATGAAAAGAGCACCAGCAAGAGGTGAATCAAGTAACCACAGTGTTGTGAGCAGTAGAGAACACCAGAACGCGCCACTTCCTGCTCACCGAATACATCATTTAAAAGGTAGGCGTCGCTAGCCACAGATGGCGACACTATGCGACGGTTGACAAGTATGCAGTTTGCGATGAGCGCTGCCGACTTTCACCATCTACACTTTTGGAAACGACTCTGAGCGTACATGACAGAACATGAAAATGGACGCACATCGCTGCCTGAACTGTCAGCTTGCCCAGAATGTATAGCTTCTAAACTACGGACCTGCGAGTATCGGGACAATGAATAGAGCATGAGCAAGAGGTGAATCAAGTAACCGCCGTGTTGTGAGCAGTAGAGAACCCCAGCACGCGCCACTTCTTGCTCACCGAATACATCCTTAAAAGGTAGGCGTCGCTGGCCACAGATGGCGACACTATGCGACGGTTGACAGGTATGAAGATTGCGATTAGTGCTGCCGACTTTCACCATCTACACTTTTGGAAACAACTTTGCCTGTACATGGCAGAACATGAAAATGGACGCACATCGCTGCCTGAACTGCCAACTTCCCCAGAATGTATAGCTTCTAAAATGCATACCTGCGAGTACCGGGACAATGAAAAGAGCATGAGCAAGAGTGTGAATCAAGTAACCGCAGTGTAGTGAGCAGTAGAGAACACCAGCACGCGCCACTTCCTGCTCACCGAATGCAGCTTTTATAAGGTAGGCTTCGCTGGACACAGATGGCGACACTATGCGACGGTTGACTAGTATGCAGATTGCGATGAGCGCTGCCGACTTTCACCATCTACACTTTTGTAAAGAACTCTGAGCGTACATGACAGAACATGAAAATGGACGCACATCGCTGCCTGAACTGTGAGCTTGCCCAGAATGTATAGCTTCTAAACTGCTGACAAGCGAGTACCGGGACAATGAAAAGAGCATGAGCAAGAGGTGAATCAAGTAACCACCGTGTTGTGAGCAGTAGAGAACACCAGCACGCACCACTTCCTGCTCACCGAATACATCATTTAAAAGGTAGGCGTCGCTGGCCAGATGGCGACAGTATGTGACTGTTGACAAGTATGAAGATTGCGATGAGCGCTGCCGTCTTTCACCATCTACACTTGTGGAAACAACATTGCGCGTACATGACAGAACATGACGATGGACGCACATCACTGCCTTCACTGCGAACTTGCCCAGAATGTATAGCTTCTAAGCTGTATACCTGTGAGTATTGGCACAATGAAAAAAGTACAAGCAAGACGTGAATCAAGCAACCGCAGTGTTCTGAGCAGTAGAGAACACCATCACACGCCACTTCCTGCTCACCGAATACAGCTTTTATAAGGTAGGCATCGCTGGCCAGATGGCGACAGTATGTGACTGTTGACAAGTATGAAGATTGCGATGAGCGCTGCCGTCTTTCACCATCTACACTTGTGGAAACAACATTGCGCGTACATGACAGAACATGACGATGGACGCACATCACTGCCTTAACTGCGAACTTGCCCAGAATGTATAGCTTCTAAGCTGTATACCTGTGAGTACCGGCACAATGAAAAAAGCACAAGCAAGACGTGAATCAAGCAACCGCAGTGTTCTGAGCAGTAGAGAACACCATCACACGCCACTTCCTGCTCACCGAATACAGCTTTTATAAGGTAGGCGTCGCTGGCCACAGATGGCGACACTATGCGACGGTTGACAAGCATGCAGATTGCTATGAGCGCTGCCGACTTTCACCATCTACACTTTTGGAAACAACTCTGAGCGTACACGACAGAACATGAAAATGGACGCACATCGCTGCCTGAACTGTCAGCTTGCCCAGAATGTATAGCTTCTAAACTACGGACCTGCGAGTACCGGGACAATGAAAAGAGCATGAGCAAGAGTGTGAATCAAGTAACCGCAGTGTTGTGAGCAGTAGAGAACACCAGCACGCGCCACTTCCTGCTCACCGAATACATCCTTTAAAGGAAGGCGTCCCTGGCCACAGATGGCGACACTATGCGACGGTTGACAAGTATGAAGATTGCGATGAGTGCTGCCGACTTTCACCATCTACACTTTTGGAAACAATTCTGCGCGTACATGACAGAACTTGAGAACGGACGCACATCGCTGCCTGAACTGCCAACTTGCCCAGAATGCATAGCTTCTAAACTGCGGGCCTGCGAGTACAGGGACAATGAAAAGAGCATGAGCAAGAGGTGAATCAAGTAACCGCAGTGTTGTGAGCAGTAGAGAACACCAGCACGCGCCACTTCCTGCTCACCGAATACATCCTTTAAAAGGCAGGCGTCGCTGGCCACTGATGGCGACACTATGTGACGGTTAACAAGTATGCAGATTGCGATGAGCGCTGCCGACTTTCACCATCTACACTTTTTGGAAACAACTTTGCGTGTACATGACAGAACTTGAGAACGGACGCACATCGCTGCCTGAACTGCCAACTTGCCCAGAATGTATAGCTTCTAAACTGCATACCTGCGAGTACCGGGACAATGAAAAGAGCACCAGCAAGAGGTGAATCAAGTAACCACAGTGTTGTGAGCAGTAGAGAACACCAGCACGCGCCACTTCCTGCTCACCGAATACATCATTTAAAAGGTAGGCGTCGCTAGCCACAGATGGCGACACTATGCGACGGTTGACAAGTATGCAGATTGCGATGAGCGCTGCCGACTTTCACCATCTACACTTTTGGGAACAACTCTGAGCGTACATGACAGAACATGAAAATGGACGCACATCGCTGCCTGAACTGTCAGCGTGCCCAGAATGTATAGCTTCTAAACTACGGACCTGCGAGTATCGGGACAATGAATAGAGCATGAGCAAGAGGTGAATCAAGTAACCGCCGTGTTGTGAGCAGTAGAGAACACCAGCACGCGCCACTTCTTGCTCACCGAATACATCCTTTAAAAGGTAGGCGTCGCTGGACACAGATGGCGACACTATGCGACGGTTGACTAGTATGCAGATTGCGATGAGCGCTGCCGACTTTCACCATCTACACTTTTGGAAACAACTCTGCGCGTACATGACAGAACATGAAAATGGACGCACATCGCTGCCTGAATTGTCAGCTTGCCCAGAATGTATAGCTTCTAAACTGCGGACAAGCGAGTACCGGGACAATGAAAAGAGCATGAGCAAGAGGTGAATCAAGTAACCGCAGTGTTGTGAGCAGTAGAGAACACCAGCACGCGCCACTTCCTGCTCACCGAATACATCCTTTAAAAGGTAGGCGTCGCTGGCCACAGATGGCGACACTATGTGACGGTTGACAAGTATGCAGATTGCGATGAGCGCTGCAGACTTTCACCATCTACACTTTTTGGAAACAACTTTGCGTGTACATGGCAGAACATGAAAATGGACGCACATCGCTGCCTGAACTGCCAACTTGCCCATAATGTATGGCTTATAAACTGCATAACTGCCAGTACCGGGACAATGAAAAGAGCATGAGCAAGAGTGTGAATCAAGTTACCGCAGTGTTGGGGAGCAGTAGAGAACACCAGCACGCGCCACTTCCTGCTCACCGAATACATCCTTTTAAAGGTAGGCGTCGCCGGCCACAGATGGCGACACTATGTGACGGTTGACAAGTATGCAGATTGCGATGAGCGCTGCCGAGTTTCACCATCTAAACTTTTGGAAACAACATTGCGCGTACGTGACAGAACATGAGAATGGACGCACATAGCTGCCTGAACAGCCAGCTTGCCCAGAATGTATAGGTTCTAAACTGCATACCTGCGAATACCGGGACAATGAAAAGAGCACCAGCAAGGGGTGAATCAAGTAACCACAGTGTTGTGAGCAGTAGAGAACACCAGCACGCGCCACTTCCTGCTCACCGAATATATCATTTAAAAGGTAGGCGTCGCTGGCCACAGATGGCGACACTATGCGACGGTTGACAAGTATACAGATTGCGATGAGCGCTGCCGACTTTCACCATCTACACTTTTGGAAAGAACTCTGAGCGTACATGACAGAACATGAAAATGGACGCACATCGCTGCCTGAACTGTCAGCTTGCCCAGAATGTATAGCTTCTAAACTACGGACCTGCGAGTACCGGGACAATGAAAAGAGCATGAGCAAGAGTGTGAATCAAGTAACCGCAGTGTTGTGAGCAGTAAGCTCCAGCACGCGCCACTTCCTGCTCACCGAATACATCCTTTAAAAGGTAGGCGTCGCTGGCCACAGATGGCGACACTATGCGACGGTTGGCAAGTATGAACATTGCGATGAGTGCTGCCGACTTTCACCATCTACACTTTTGGAAACAACTTTGCCTGTACATGGCAGAACATGAAAATGGACGCACATCGCTGCCTGAACTGCCAACATCCCCAGAATGTATAGCTTCTAAAGTGCATACCTGCGAGTACCGGGACAATGAAAAGAGCATGAGCAAGAGTGTGAATCAAGTAACCGCAGTGTTGTGAGCAGTAAGCACCAGCACGCGCCACTTCCTGCTCACCGAATACATCCTTTAAAAGGTAGGCGTCGCTAGCCACAGATGGCGACACTATGCGACGGTTGACAAGTATGCAGATTGCGATGAGCGCTGCCGACTTTCACCATCTACACTTTTGGAAAGAACTCTGAGCGTACATGACAGAACATGAAAATGGACGCACATCGCTGCCTGAACTGTCAGCTTGCCCATCATCATCATCATCATTCATCATTTATTTTACCCTTAAAGGCCTCTGTTGAGGCATTACATAAGGGGGGGGGACAAAGCAAATGCAACTGAGAATAATACGTTAATACAACAAAAAATAATGCAATACAATAAAATGAAAAACGATACATCACAATACAACGTTGGTCAATAATGAAGGGCGCAAGGCTGAATTAGGCGGTAACAACAACAACAGCAACAACAAGAAAAAGAATAAGTGTAACTGGGTGAAGTTTGAGCAGTGTCTTTTATTCAGTACAGTGATTAATTAATGCCTGTCGAAATTTAGTAGCGTCGCGCTCGTTAACAATGTAGTCGGGTAGCAGGTTCCAATTTTCTATTGCAGTTGGAAGAAAAGATTTATTAAATGCCAAGGTCGATCCATGTATACGTTGAATGCTGAGGAGGTTAAACAGGCGGCGCGATGTTCTGATGGGAGCTAGTAATAATGTGTCACGAAGATCAGGAAAATTGTAATATAACTTATGAAAGAGGCAGAGTCGTGCGATTTTCCGTCGGAGCTCTAGTGGCGGGATGTTAAGTGAAGATTTAATACTGGTGATACTGCTGTGTCTATTGTAATTTGAGGATATAAAACGGGCTGCTCGGTTTTGAACGGCTTCTAAGGTGTTAATTAAGTATGCTTGGTGAGGATTCCATATAGCCGCTGCATAATCAAGTATGGTACGGGTGAATGTTTCGTATGCTAATTTTCGAACAGAAGGAGGGGCTAGGTACAGGGATCTTCGGATGAGGCCAAGTGATTTTGATGCTCTAGATGCTAGATATAAGATGTGTTCCGACCAGGTTAATTTGCTGGAGATAGTGATTCCAAGGTACCGATATGATTGGACTTGGGTTACCGTGTTTGACAGGAGTGAATATGCAGATCTGATGTTGGAACGTTTTCGCGATACTTGCATGAATTGGCACTTTGAGACATTCAGCTGCATAAGCCAGTCGGAACACCACCGTTCTATTATGTGTAAGTCATTCTGAAGCGATAGTTGATCCCTGTTAGTGACAATGCGACGATAAAGGATGCAATCATCCGCAAAAAGCCGAATAGTGGATGAAATACCGGAAGGAAGGTCATTAATGAAGATTAGAAAAAGAAGTGGGCCAAGAACGGAACCTTGGGGAACGCCAGAGATAACGTTAGTAGTGCCTGAAGGATGATTGTCGATTACTGTGTATTGGGAGCGACCTGTTAAAAAGCAATGTATCCATGATAAAACGAGAGGATCAATGGACAGTCCGGAGAGTTTAGACATGAGGCGAAGATGGGGCACGCGATCGAAGGCTTTAGAAAAATCTAAAAAGATAATGTCAGTTTGGAATGAAGAGTCCATATTTAAGTGGAGGTCAGTGGTAAATTCAAATAGCTGAGTTTCACACGAAAGACCGGAACGAAAACCATGCTGCTTAGTAAAAAAGAAATTGTTCTGATCGAGGTGTGATGCGACATGTGAATATATGACGTGCTCTAGAAGCTTACAGGCAATGCATGTAAGAGAGATTGGGCGATAATTGGAGGGATCTGATCTGTTACCTGCTTTAAACACCGGCACAACTTTGCTTATTTTCCAATCTTTCGGAAGCAAACCCGTAGACAATGACTGCTCGAAAATGACTTGAAGGAATAGGCTAGAACTTTCCTTAGCGCTCTTAAGAAATTTTGCAGGAATTCCGTCAGGGCCTGGTGCTTTCGACGTTTTAAGCCCATCAATTATTTTCACAATGCCTTCCGCTGCAATGTGAATGGGGGGCATTTGGGGAAAATTTGAATTGGGAACTGGTGGTATATTTTGAGGGGGCTCATGGGTGAACACCGATGAAAAATATGAATTCATTGTATCTGAGCGGAGTTCTCTGGGAACAGATGCACCACGTTCGTCAAACAAGGTGATGTCTCGTGAACGGTGAGTGTGTGGTGCCAGTATGGACCAAAATTTCTTTGGGTTATTACGAATAATGTTCTTCAAGTCCTGATGAAAGAATTTCTTTTTACTGTGTCGTAATAACCGTGTATATTGGTGAAGACATGCCAGGTATTTTTGCCATTTAGAAGCGAAAGTAGAATTTTTCGCTTCACGGTAGAGGCGTTTCTTTTTATTCGATAGTCTTCTTAGTGCGTTGGAATACCACGGTTTCCTAGCATCACCGCGAATACGTATGAGGGGAACGTAAGCATCAATAAGCGATAAAATTTTATTTTTATAGAGCAGCCAGTTTTGATCTATTGTTCGAGCAGGAGAAGAATTTAGGAAGTACGGAAAATACTTATTAAGCTCGGAATTAATCTTAGCGAAATCGGCTCTTTCGTAACTACGGATGTATTTTATTGACGGTTGTTTCATGGGGATTGGAATAGAAAGATCACACAACAGCAATTTATGATCACTGAGGAAATCAACACATGACAGTGACCGGATAAAATCTGGATTTGATACCAGGATAAGGTCAAGAATATTAGTGCCCCGGGTTGCTATTTTAACTGTTTGCATGAGGTTAAATGTGAGTACCATGTCAAGAAATTCGTTGGACTGACGAGAAGGTGCATACAGATTGTTCCAGTCAATGTCTGGGAAGTTGAAATCCCCACAGACCACATGTTCAGCATTTGGAAAGCGAAAATGCAAGTTTGAAAGGACACTGCAAAGATCGTCAACAAAGGTACTATCGGAATCAGGCGCACGGTAACATGCAGTGAGGATAACAGTGCTAGAAGGTAGAGATATTCGGACGCATGTTATTTCGTGGCTACAAGTAATCTTGACTGGAAATGAAGGTATACTAGATTTTACAAAAACCAGCACTCCGCCTCCTCTGCGCCCAACCCTATCAAGCCTATGAATAGTGAATAAGTTTTCATCGTCAAGTAACTCGCTGTTATCAACGTCAGAATTCAGCCACGATTCCGTGAAAATGGCAATGTCGGTGTCGTTGTCATGAAGGAGGGTTTCAATGGCCTCTTTTTTTGATAAATAACTGCAGATGTTTGTGTACATTACTGACATGACCTTATGAGCAGGTATTCTATTCCGGCCAGACTGTTGGTGAGGGGGAGTGGAAAATGGAAGCGTAGCCGTCGGCAGTGAGCGCTATGATTTGACCTCTAAAACAGAATCGGATTCGGTATCATAGATAAATTGCTTTTCATCGATGATAAGTTTGTCGAAACGCATCTTGAAGTTTCTGTTACATTCCTTGCCAAAAGCGTACAATTTCTGGCGGGCTAATCGGACTCGGGCTGAGTAGTCTTCACGTATTGCATAGGTTGAATTTTTGAGCTGCGGTATAACTGACAAAATTTTGGTCTTATCTTTAAAATGAGAAAACTTAGCAATAATTGGACGGTTCTTTCCAGGCTTGAAACGGCCCAGTCTGTGAGCGCGTTCAATCGCGGTGTCACTGATACTGATGTCTAGTTCCTGTGAACAGAGTGATATTATATGCTGTTCTGACTGTGTCCATGTTTCGTCACTGGCATCTGGAATCCCAAAGAATATTAGATTAGATCGGCGAAGTCGATTTTCCGCGTCATCACATTTGTCGTTTAGCTGTTTAATGTGCGTGGTCAATTTCGCGATTGAATCTGAGTCTGCCCTGCTTGACTTGGGATTTTCAACGCTTTTTTCCAGTGCGTCTACGCGAGAAGAAAGGTCGTTTACAAGTTTGTCAAATTTCGTTTGAGCTGTGCGGATGAGCGTAAGCTCTGCGAGTACGGAGTTCTGGGTGGCTTCTAATCGTGCTATTGCGTTGGCAATAGTTTCAAGTGTGACATCTGCATGACTGTCGACAGGTCCGGGATTCAGTTCGACATCGCCTGACATAATAAGCTGTAAGTAGACAATACACGCGTTGAGCGAACACATGCATGCGCAGCGTAACATCCTACGACAGGCGTCGCGAATGCCAGGGGGGCACGACACCGCTATAACGAACGGATCACTAGTGCAAACGCAAGTAGCGTGCGGTAAGTAACTGACCTGCATCAGAAAGGGCATTTTCGTGACCAAGTTCACTGTGGTGTCGTGCCCCAACTGGTTCCAAGGCGTCGGTGGCTTTTGTAGTGACCGGGTAGCACCTCCCAGGAAGATAGCTGAATGATGTTGCCAGACGAACGATGTGGAAAGTGCTAGAAGCGGCGGCCGGTCAGTGGCTTCTTCTTCAAGATAATGCTTGGCCGGTAGGTTCCAGGCGGATCCGTTGTGGTGGTTCGGCAGGAAATAGCCGACGTTGTCGTGACAGACGAAAGCGATGCTCCAAAGGATAGCCTGCATCAGAAAGGGCATTTTCGTGACCAAGTTCACTGTGGTGTCGTAGCTTCTAAACTACGGACCTGCGAGTACCGGGACAATGAAAAGAGCATGAGCAAGAGTGTGAATCAAGTAACCGCAGTGTTGTGAGCAGTAAGCACCAGCACGCGCCACTTCCTGCTCACCGAATACATCCTTGAAAAGGTAGGCGTCGCTGGCCACAGATGGCGACACTATGCGACGGTTGGCAAGTATGAACATTGCGATGAGTGCTGCCGACTTTCACCATCTACACTTTTGGAAACAACTTTGCCTGTACATGGCAGAACATGAAAATGGACGCACATCGCTGCCTGAACTGCCAACATCCCCAGAATGTATAGCTTCTAAAGTGCATACCTGCGAGTACCGGGACAATGAAAAGAGCATGAGCAAGAGTGTGAATCAAGAAACCGCAGTGTTGTGAGCAGTAAGCACCAGCACGCGCCACTTCCTGCTCACCGAATACATCCTTTAAAAGGTAGGCGTCGCTAGCCACAGATGGCGACACTATGCGACGGTTGACAAGTATGCAGATTGCGATGAGCGCTGCCGACTTTCACCATCTACACTTTTGGAAACAACTCTGAGCGTACATGACAGAACATGAAAATGGACGCACATCGCTGCCTGAACTGTCAGCGTGCCCAGAATGTATAGCTTCTAAACTACGGACCTGCGAGTATCGGGACAATGAATAGAGCATGAGCAAGAGGTGAATCAAGTAACCGCCGTGTTGTGAGCAGTAGAGAACACCAGCACGCGCCACTTCTTGCTCACCGAATACATCCTTTAAAAGGTAGGCGTCGCTGGACACAGATGGCGACACTATGCGACGGTTGACTAGTATGCAGATTGCGATGAGCGCTGCCGACTTTCACCATCTACACTTTTGGAAACAACTCTGCGCGTACATGACAGAACATGAAAATGGACGCACATCGCTGCCTGAATTGTCAGCTTGCCCAGAATGTATAGCTTCTAAACTGCGGACAAGCGAGTACCGGGACAATGAAAAGAGCATGAGCAAGAGGTGAATCAAGTAACCGCAGTGTTGTGAGCAGTAGAGAACACCAGCACGCGCCACTTCCTGCTCACCGAATACATCCTTTAAAAGGCAGGCGTCGCTGGCCACAGATGGCGACACTATGTGACGGTTGACAAGTATGCAGATTGCGATGAGCGCTGCCGACTTTCACCATCTACACTTTTTGGAAACAACTTTGCGTGTACATGACAGAACTTGAGAACGGACGCACATCGCTGCCTGAACTGCAAACTTGCCCAGAATGTATAGCTTCTAAACTGCATACCTGCGAGTACCGGGACAATGAAAAGAGCACCAGCAAGAGGTGAATCACGTAACCACAGTGTTGTGAGCAGTAGAGAACACCAGCACGCGCCACTTCCTGCTCACCGAATACATCATTTAAAAGGTAGGCGTCGCTAGCCACAGATGGCGACACTATGCGACGGTTGACAAGTATGCAGTTTGCGATGAGCGCTGCCGACTTTCACCATCTACACTTTTGGAAACGACTCTGAGCGTACATGACAGAACATGAAAATGGACGCACATCGCTGCCTGAACTGTCAGCTTGCCCAGAATGTATAGCTTCTAAACTACGGACCTGCGAGTATCGGGACAATGAATAGAGCATGAGCAAGAGGTGAATCAAGTAACCGCCGTGTTGTGAGCAGTAGAGAACCCCAGCACGCGCCACTTCTTGCTCACCGAATACATCCTTTAAAAGGTAGGCGTCCCTGGCCACAGATGGCGACAGTATGTGACGGTTGAACAGTATGGAGATTGCGATGAGCGCTGCCGTCTTTCACCATCTACACTTGTGGAAACAACTTTGCGCGTACATGACAGTACATGAGAATGGACGCACATCACGGCCTTAACTGCGAACTTGCCCAGAATGTATAGCTTCTAAGCTGTATACCTGTGAGTACCGGGGCAATGAAAAAAGCACAAGCAAGACGTGAATCAAGCAACCGCAGTGTTGTGAGCAGTAGAGAACACCAGCACGCGCCACTTCCTGCTCACCGAATACATCCTTAAAAGGTAGGCGTCGCTGGCCACAGATGGCGACACTATGCGACGGTTGACAGGTATGAAGATTGCGATTAGTGCTGCCGACTTTCACCATCTACACTTTTGGAAACAACTTTGCCTGTACATGGCAGAACATGAAAATGGACGCACATCGCTGCCTGAACTGCCAACTTCCCCAGAATGTATAGCTTCTAAAATGCATACCTGCGAGTACCGGGACAATGAAAAGAGCATGAGCAAGAGTGTGAATCAAGTAACCGCAGTGTAGTGAGCAGTAGAGAACACCAGCACGCGCCACTTCCTGCTCACCGAATGCAGCTTTTATAAGGTAGGCTTCGCTGGACACAGATGGCGACACTATGCGACGGTTGACTAGTATGCAGATTGCGATGAGCGCTGCCGACTTTCACCATCTACACTTTTGGAAAGAACTCTGAGCGTACATGACAGAACATGAAAATGGGCGCACATCGCTGCCTGAACTGTCAGCTTGCCCAGAATGTATAGCTTCTAAACTGCTGACAAGCGAGTACCGGGACAATGAAAAGAGCATGAGCAAGAGGTGAATCAAGTAACCACCGTGTTGTGAGCAGTAGAGAACACCAGCACGCACCACTTCCTGCTCACCGAATACATCATTTAAAAGGTAGGCGTCGCTGGCCAGATGGCGACAGTATGTGACTGTTGACAAGTATGAAGATTGCGATGAGCGCTGCCGTCTTTCACCATCTACACTTGTGGAAACAACATTGCGCGTACATGACAGAACATGACGATGGACGCACATCACTGCCTTAACTGCGAACTTGCCCAGAATGTATAGCTTCTAAGCTGTATACCTGTGAGTATTGGCACAATGAAAAAAGCACAAGCAAGACGTGAATCAAGCAACCGCAGTGTTCTGAGCAGTACAGAACACCATCACACGCCACTTCCTGCTCACCGAATACAGCTTTTATAAGGTAGGCATCGCTGGCCAGATGGCGACAGTATGTGACTGTTGACAAGTATGAAGATTGCGATGAGCGCTGCCGTCCTTCACCATCTACACTTGTGGAAACAACATTGCGCGTACATGACAGAACATGACGATGGACGCACATCACTGCCTTAACTGCGAACTTGCCCAGAATGTATAGCTTCTAAGCTGTATACCTGTGAGTACCGGCACAATGAAAAAAGCACAAGCAAGACGTGAATCAAGCAACCGCAGTGTTCTGAGCAGTAGAGAACACCATCACACGCCACTTCCTGCTCACCGAATACAGCTTTTATAAGGTAGGCGTCGCTGGCCACAGATGGCGACACTATGCGACGGTTGACAAGCATGCAGATTGCTATGAGTGCTGCCGACTTTCACCATCTACACTTTTGGAAACAACTCTGAGCGTACATGACAGAACATGAAAATGGACGCACATCGCTGCCTGAACTGTCAGCTTGCCCAGAATGTATAGCTTCTAAACTACGGACCTGCGAGTACCGGGACAATGAAAAGAGCATGAGCAAGAGTGTGAATCAAGTAAACGCAGTGTTGTGAGCAGTAGAGAACACCAGCACGCGCCACTTCCTGCTCACCGAATACATCCTTTAAAGGAAGGCGTCCCTGGCCACAGATGGCGACACTATGCGACGGTTGACAAGTATGAAGATTGCGATGAGTGCTGCCGACTTTCACCATCTACACTTTTGGAAACAATTCTGCGCGTACATGACAGAACTTGAGAACGGACGCACATCGCTGCCTGAACTGCCAACTTGCCCAGAATGCATAGCTTCTAAACTGCGGACCTGCGAGTACAGGGACAATGAAAAGAGCATGAGCAAGAGGTGAATCAAGTAACCGCAGTGTTGTGAGCAGTAGAGAACACCAGCACGCGCCACTTCCTGCTCACCGAATACATCCTTTAAAAGGCAGGCGTCGCTGGCCACTGATGGCGACACTATGTGACGGTTGACAAGTATGCAGATTGCGATGAGCGCTGCCGACTTTCACCATCTACACTTTTTGGAAACAACTTTGCGTGTACATGACAGAACTTGAGAACGGACGCACATCGCTGCCTGAACTGCCAACTTGCCCAGAATGTATAGCTTCTAAACTGCATACCTGCGAGAACCGGGACAATGAAAAGAGCACCAGCAAGAGGTGAATCAAGTAACCACAGTGTTGTGAGCAGTAGAGAACACCAGCACGCGCCACTTCCTGCTCACCGAATACATCATTTAAAAGGTAGGCGTCGCTAGCCACAGATGGCGACACTATGCGACGGTTGACAAGTATGCAGATTGCGATGAGCGCTGCCGACTTTCACCATCTACACTTTTGGAAACAACTCTGAGCGTACATGACAGAACATGACGATGGACGCACATCACTGCCTTAACTGTGAACTTGCCCAGAATGTATAGCTTCTAAGCTGTATACCTGTGAGTACCGGCGCAATGAAAAAAGCACAAGCAAGACGTGAATCAAGCAACCGCAGTGTTCTGAGCAGTAGAGAACACCATCACACGCCACTTCCTGCTCACCGAATACAGCTTTCTAAGGTAGGCGTCGCTGGCCACAGATGGCGACACTATGCGACGGTTGACAAGCATGCAGATTGCTATGAGCGCTGCCGACTTTCACCATCTACACTTTTGGAAACAACTCTGAGCGTACATGACAGAACATGAAAATGGACGCACATCGCTGCCTGAACTGTCAGCTTGCCCAGAATGTATAGCTTCTAAACTACGGACCTGCGAGTACCGGGACAATGAAAAGAGCATGAGCAAGAGTGTGAATCAAGTAACCGCAGTGTTGTGAGCAGTAGAGAACACCATCACACGCCACTTCCTGCTCACCGAATACAGCTTTTATAAGGTAGGCGTCGCTGGCCACAGATGGCGACACTATGCGACGGTCGACAAGCATGCAGATTGCTATGAGCGCTGCCGACTTTCACCATCTACACTTTTGGAAACATCTCTGAGCGTACATGACAGAACATGAAAATGGACGCACATCGCTGCCTGAACTGTCAGCTTGCCCAGAATGTATAGCTTCTAAACTGCGGACCTTAGAGTACAGGGACAATGAAAAGAGCATGAGCAAGAGGTGAATCAAGTAACCGCAGTGTTGTGAGCAGTAGAGAACACCAGCACGCGCCACTTCCTGCTCACCGAATACATCCTTTAAAAGGCAGGCGTCGCTGGCCACAGATGGCGACACTATGTGACGGTTGACAAGTATGCAGATTGCGATGAGCGCTGCCGACTTTCACCATCTACACTTTTTGGAAACAACTTTGCGTGTACATGACAGAACTTGAGAACGGACGCACATCGCTGCCTGAACTGCAAACTTGCCCAGAATGTATAGCTTCTAAACTGCATACCTGCGAGTACCGGGACAATGAAAAGAGCACCAGCAAGAGGTGAATCAAGTAACCACAGTGTTGTGAGCAGTAGAGAACACCAGCACGCGCCACTTCCTGCTCACCGAATACATCATTTAAAAGGTAGGCGTCGCTAGCCACAGATGGCGACACTATGCGACGGTTGACAAGTATGCAGTTTGCGATGAGCGCTGCCGACTTTCACCATCTACACTTTTGGAAACGACTCTGAGCGTACATGACAGAACATGAAAATGGACGCACATCGCTGCCTGAACTGTCAGCTTGCCCAGAATGTATAGCTTCTAAACTACGGACCTGCGAGTATCGGGACAATGAATAGAGCATGAGCAAGAGGTGAATCAAGTAACCGCCGTGTTGTGAGCAGTAGAGAACCCCAGCACGCGCCACTTCTTGCTCACCGAATACATCCTTTAAAAGGTAGGCGTCCCTGGCCACAGATGGCGACAGTATGTGACGGTTGAACAGTATGGAGATTGCGATGAGCGCTGCCGTCTTTCACCATCTACACTTGTGGAAACAACTTTGCGCGTACATGACAGAACATGAGAATGGACGCACATCACGGCCTTAACTGCGAACTTGCCCAGAATGTATAGCTTCTAAGCTGTATACCTGTGAGTACCGGGGCAATGAAAAAAGCACAAGCAAGACGTGAATCAAGCAACCGCAGTGTTGTGAGCAGTAGAGAACACCAGCACGCGCCACTTCCTGCTCACCGAATACATCCTTAAAAGGTAGGCGTCGCTGGCCACAGATGGCGACACTATGCGACGGTTGACAGGTATGAAGATTGCGATTAGTGCTGCCGACTTTCACCATCTACACTTTTGGAAACAACTTTGCCTGTACATGGCAGAACATGAAAATGGACGCACATCGCTGCCTGAACTGCCAACTTCCCCAGAATGTATAGCTTCTAAAATGCATACCTGCGATTACCGGGACAATGAAAAGAGCATGAGCAAGAGTGTGAATCAAGTAACCGCAGTGTAGTGAGCAGTAGAGAACACCAGCACGCGCCACTTCCTGCTCACCGAATGCAGCTTTTATAAGGTAGGCTTCGCTGGACACAGATGGCGACACTATGCGACGGTTGACTAGTATGCAGATTGCGATGAGCGCTGCCGACTTTCACCATCTACACTTTTGGAAAGAACTCTGAGCGTACATGACAGAACATGAAAATGGACGCACATCGCTGCCTGAACTGTCAGCTTGCCCAGAATGTATAGCTTCTAAACTGCTGACAAGCGAGTACCGGGACAATGAAAAGAGCATGAGCAAGAGGTGAATCAAGTAACCACCGTGTTGTGAGCAGTAGAGAACACCAGCACGCACCACTTCCTGCTCACCGAATACATCATTTAAAAGGTAGGCGTCGCTGGCCAGATGGCGACAGTATGTGACTGTTGACAAGTATGAAGATTGCGATGAGCGCTGCCGTCTTTCACCATCTACACTTGTGGAAACAACATTGCGCGTACATGACAGAACATGACGATGGACGCACATCACTGCCTTCACTGCGAACTTGCCCAGAATGTATAGCTTCTAAGCTGTATACCTGTGAGTATTGGCACAATGAAAAAAGTACAAGCAAGACGTGAATCAAGCAACCGCAGTGTTCTGAGCAGTAGAGAACACCATCACACGCCACTTCCTGCTCACCGAATACAGCTTTTATAAGGTAGGCATCGCTGGCCAGATGGCGACAGTATGTGACTGTTGACAAGTATGAAGATTGCGATGAGCGCTGCCGTCTTTCACCATCTACACTTGTGGAAACAACATTGCGCGTACATGACAGAACATGACGATGGACGCACATCACTGCCTTAACTGCGAACTTGCCCAGAATGTATAGCTTCTAAGCTGTATACCTGTGAGTACCGGCACAATGAAAAAAGCACAAGCAAGACGTGAATCAAGCAACCGCAGTGTTCTGAGCAGTAGAGAACACCATCACACGCCGATTCCTGCTCACCGAATACAGCTTTTATAAGGTAGGCGTCGCTGGCCACAGATGGCGACACTATGCGACGGTTGACAAGCATGCAGATTGCTATGAGCGCTGCCGACTTTCACCATCTACACTTTTGGAAACAACTCTGAGCGTACATGACAGAACATGAAAATGGACGCACATCGCTGCCTGAACTGTCAGCTTGCCCAGAATGTATAGCTTCTAAACTACGGACCTGCGAGTACCGGGACAATGAAAAGAGCATGAGCAAGAGTGTGAATCAAGTAACCGCAGTGTTGTGAGCAGTAGAGAACACCAGCACGCGCCACTTCCTGCTCACCGAATACATCCTTTAAAGGAAGGCGTCCCTGGCCACAGATGGCGACACTATGCGACGGTTGACAAGTATGAAGATTGCGATGAGTGCTGCCGACTTTCACCATCTACACTTTTGGAAACAATTCTGCGCGTACATGACAGAACTTGAGAACGGACGCACATCGCTGCCTGAACTGCCAACTTGCCCAGAATGCATAGCTTCTAAACTGCGGACCTGCGAGTACAGGGACAATGAAAAGAGCATGAGCAAGAGGTGAATCAAGTAACCGCAGTGTTGTGAGCAGTAGAGAACACCAGCACGCGCCACTTCCTGCTCACCGAATACATCCTTTAAAAGGCAGGCGTCGCTGGCCACTGATGGCGACACTATGTGACGGTTGACAAGTATGCAGATTGCGATGAGCGCTGCCGACTTTCACCATCTACACTTTTTGGAAACAACTTTGCGTGTACATGACAGAACTTGAGAACGGACGCACATCGCTGCCTGAACTGCCAACTTGCCCAGAATGTATAGCTTCTAAACTGCATACCTGCGAGTACCGGGACAATGAAAAGAGCACCAGCAAGAGGTGAATCAAGTAACCACAGTGTTGTGAGCAGTAGAGAACACCAGCACACGCCACTTCCTGCTCACCGAATACATCATTTAAAAGGTAGGCGTCGCTAGCCACAGATGGCGACACTATGCGACGGTTGACAAGTATGCAGATTGCGATGAGCGCTGCCGACTTTCACCATCTACACTTTTGGAAACAACTCTGAGCGTACATGACAGAACATGAAAATGGACGCACATCGCTGCCTGAACTGTCAGCGTGCCCAGAATGTATAGCTTCTAAACTACGGACCTGCGAGTATCGGGACAATGAATAGAGCATGAGCAAGAGGTGAATCAAGTAACCGCCGTGTTGTGAGCAGTAGAGAACACCAGCACGCGCCACTTCTTGCTCACCGAATACATCCTTTAAAAGGTAGGCGTCGCTGGACACAGATGGCGACACTATGCGACGGTTGACTAGTATGCAGATTGCGATGAGCGCTGCCGACTTTCACCATCTACACTTTTGGAAACAACTCTGCGCGTACATGACAGAACATGAAAATGGACGCACATCGCTGCCTGAATTGTCAGCTTGCCCAGAATGTATAGCTTCTAAACTGCGGACAAGCGAGTACCGGGACAATGAAAAGAGCATGAGCAAGAGGTGAATCAAGTAACCGCAGTGTTGTGAGCAGTAGAGAACACCAGCACGCGCCACTTCCTGCTCACCGAATACATCCTTTAAAAGGTAGGCGTCGCTGGCCACAGATGGCGACACTATGTGACGGTTGACAAGTATGCAGATTGCGATGAGCGCTGCAGACTTTCACCATCTACACTTTTTGGAAACAACTTTGCGTGTACATGGCAGAACATGAAAATGGACGCACATCGCTGCCTGAACTGCCAACTTGCCCATAATGTATGGCTTATAAACTGCATAACTGCCAGTACCGGGACAATGAAAAGAGCATGAGCAAGAGTGTGAATCAAGTTACCGCAGTGTTGGGGAGCAGTAGAGAACACCAGCACGCGCCACTTCCTGCTCACCGAATACATCCTTTTAAAGGTAGGCGTCGCCGGCCACAGATTGCGACACTATGTGACGGTTGACAAGTATGCAGATTGCGATGAGCGCTGCCGAGTTTCACCATCTAAACTTTTGGAAACAACATTGCGCGTACGTGACAGAACATGAGAATGGACGCACATAGCTGCCTGAACAGCCAGCTTGCCCAGAATGTATAGGTTCTAAACTGCATACCTGCGAATACCGGGACAATGAAAAGAGCACCAGCAAGGGGTGAATCAAGTAACCACAGTGTTGTGAGCAGTAGAGAACACCAGCACGCGCCACTTCCTGCTCACCGAATATATCATTTAAAAGGTAGGCGTCGCTGGCCACAGATGGCGACACTATGCGACGGTTGACAAGTATACAGATTGCGATGAGCGCTGCCGACTTTCACCATCTACACTTTTGGAAAGAACTCTGAGCGTACATGACAGAACATGAAAATGGACGCACATCGCTGCCTGAACTGTTAGCTTGCCCAGAATGTATAGCTTCTAAACTACGGACCTGCGAGTACCGGGACAATGAAAAGAGCATGAGCAAGAGTGTGAATCAAGTAACCGCAGTGTTGTGAGCAGTAAGCACCAGCACGCGCCACTTCCTGCTCACCGAATACATCCTTTAAAAGGTAGGCGTCGCTGGCCACAGATGGCGACACTATGCGACGGTTGGCAAGTATGAACATTGCGATGAGTGCTGCCGACTTTCACCATCTACACTTTTGGAAACAACTTTGCCTGTACATGGCAGAACATGAAAATGGACGCACATCGCTGCCTGAACTGCCAACATCCCCAGAATGTATAGCTTCTAAAGTGCATACCTGCGAGTACCGGGACAATGAAAAGAGCATGAGCAAGAGTGTGAATCAAGTAACCGCAGTGTTGTGAGCAGTAAGCACCAGCACGCGCCACTTCCTGCTCACCGAATACATCCTTTAAAAGGTAGGCGTCGCTAGCCACAGATGGCGACACTATGCGACGGTTGACAAGTATGCAGACTGCGATGAGCGCTGCCGACTTTCACCATCTACACTTTTGGAAAGAACTCTGAGCGTACATGACAGAACATGAAAATGGACGCACATCGCTGCCTGAACTGTCAGCTTGCCCAGAATGTATAGCTTCTAAACTACGGACCTGCGAGTACCGGGACAATGAAAAGAGCATGAGCAAGAGTGTGAATCAAGTAACCGCAGTGTTGTGAGCAGTAAGCACCAGCACACGCCACTTCCTGCTCACCGAATACATCCTTTAAAAGGTAGGCGTCGCTGGCCACAGATGGCGACACTATGCGACGGTTGGCAAGTATGAACATTGCGATGAGTGCTGCCGACTTTCACCATCTACACTTTTGGAAACAACTTTGCCTGTACATGGCAGAACATGAAAATGGACGCACATCGCTGCCTGAACTGCCAACATCCCCAGAATGTATAGCTTCTAAAGTGCATACCTGCGAGTACCGGGACAATGAAAAGAGCGTGAGCAAGAGTGTGAATCAAGTAACCGCAGTGTTGTGAGCAGTAAGCACCAGCACGCGCCACTTCCTGCTCACCGAATACATCCTTTAAAAGGTAGGCGTCGCTAGCCACAGATGGCGACACTATGCGACGGTTGACAAGTATGCAGATTGCGATGAGCGCTGCCGACTTTCACCATCTACACTTTTGGAAACAACTCTGAGCGTACATGACAGAACATGAAAATGGACGCACATCGCTGCCTGAACTGTCAGCGTGCCCAGAATGTATAGCTTCTAAACTACGGACCTGCGAGTATCGGGACAATGAATAGAGCATGAGCAAGAGGTGAATCAGTAACCGCCGTGTTGTGAGCAGTAGAGAACACCAGCACGCGCCACTTCTTGCTCACCGAATACATCCTTTAAAAGGTAGGCGTCGCTGGACACAGATGGCGACACTATGCGACGGTTGACTAGTATGCAGATTGCGATGAGCGCTGCCGACTTTCACCATATACACTTTTGGAAACAACTCTGCGCGTACATGACAGAACATGAAAATGGACGCACATCGCTGCCTGAATTGTCAGCTTGCCCAGAATGTATAGCTTCTAAACTGCGGACAAGCGAGTACCGGGACAATGAAAAGAGCATGAGCAAGAGGTGAATCAAGTAACCGCAGTGTTGTGAGCAGTAGAGAACACCAGCACGCGCCACTTCCTGCTCACCGAATACAACCTTTAAAGGAAGGCGTCCCTGGCCACAGATGGCGACACTATGCGACGGTTGACAAGTAGGAAGATTGCGATGAGTACTGCCGACTTTCACCATCTACACTTTTGGAAACAATTCTGCGCGTACATGACAGAACTTGAGAACGGACGCACATCGCTGCCTGGACTGCCAACTTGCCCAGAATGCATAGCTTCTAAACTGCGGACCTGCGAGTACAGGGACAATGAAAAGAGCATGAGCAAGAGGTGAATCAAGTAACCGCAGTGTTGTGAGCAGTAGAGAACACCAGCACGCGCCACTTCCTGCTCACCGAATACATCCTTTAAAGGAAGGCGTCCCTGGCCACAGATGGCGACACTATGCGACGGTTGACAAGTATGAAGATTGCGATGAGCGCTGCCGAATTTCACCATCTACACTTTTTGGAAACAACTTTGCGTGTACATGACAGAACTTGAGAACGGACGCACATCGCTGCCTGAACTGCCAACTTGCCCAGAATGTATAGCTTCTAAACTGCATACCTGCGACTACCGGGACAATGAAAAGAGCACCAGCAAGAGGTGAATCAAGTAACCACAGTGTTGTGAGCAGTAGAGAACACCAGCACACGCCACTTCCTGCTCACCGAATACATCATTTAAAAGGTAGGCGTCGCTAGCCACAGATGGCGACACTATGCGACGGTTGACAAGTATGCAGATTGCGATGAGCGCTGCCGACTTTCACCATCTACACTTTTGGAAACAACTCTGAGCGTACATGACAGAACATGAAAATGGACGCACATCGCTGCCTGAACTGTCAGCGTGCCCAGAATGTATAGCTTCTAAACTACGGACCTGCGAGTATCGGGACAATGAATAGAGCATGAGCAAGAGGTGAATCAAGTAACCGCCGTGTTGTGAGCAGTAGAGAACACCAGCACGCGCCACTTCTTGCTCACCGAATACATCCTTTAAAAGGTAGGCGTCGCTGGACACAGATGGCGACACTATGCGACGGTTGACTAGTATGCAGATTGCGATGAGCGCTGCCGACTTTCACCATCTACACTTTTGGAAACAACTCTGCGCGTACATGACAGAACATGAAAATGGACGCACATCGCTGCCTGAATTGTCAGCTTGCCCAGAATGTATAGCTTCTAAACTGCGGACAAGCGAGTACCGGGACAATGAAAAGAGCATGAGCAAGAGGTGAATCAAGTAACCGCAGTGTTGTGAGCAGTAGAGAACACCAGCACGCGCCACTTCCTGCTCACCGAATACATCCTTTAAAAGGTAGGCGTCGCTGGCCACAGATGGCGACACTATGTGACGGTTGACAAGTATGCAGATTGCGATGAGCGCTGCAGACTTTCACCATCTACACTTTTTGGAAACAACTTTGCGTGTACATGGCAGAACATGAAAATGGACGCACATCGCTGCCTGAACTGCCAACTTGCCCATAATGTATGGCTTATAAACTGCATAACTGCCAGTACCGGGACAATGAAAAGAGCATGAGCAAGAGTGTGAATCAAGTTACCGCAGTGTTGGGGAGCAGTAGAGAACACCAGCACGCGCCACTTCCTGCTCACCGAATACATCCTTTTAAAGGTAGGCGTCGCCGGCCACAGATGGCGACACTATGTGACGGTTGACAAGTATGCAGATTGCGATGAGCGCTGCCGAGTTTCACCATCTAAACTTTTGGAAACAACATTGCGCGTACGTGACAGAACATGAGAATGGACGCACATAGCTGCCTGAACAGCCAGCTTGCCCAGAATGTATAGGTTCTAAACTGCATACCTGCGAATACCGGGACAATGAAAAGAGCACCAGCAAGGGGTGAATCAAGTAACCACAGTGTTGTGAGCAGTAGAGAACACCAGCACGCGCCACTTCCTGCTCACCGAATATATCATTTAAAAGGTAGGCGTCGCTGGCCACAGATGGCGACACTATGCGACGGTTGACAAGTATACAGATTGCGATGAGCGCTGCCGACTTTCACCATCTACACTTTTGGAAAGAACTCTGAGCGTACATGACAGAACATGAAAATGGACGCACATCGCTGCCTGAACTGTTAGCTTGCCCAGAATGTATAGCTTCTAAACTACGGACCTGCGAGTACCGGGACAATGAAAAGAGCATGAGCAAGAGTGTGAATCAAGTAACCGCAGTGTTGTGAGCAGTAAGCACCAGCACGCGCCACTTCCTGCTCACCGAATACATCCTTTAAAAGGTAGGCGTCGCTGGCCACAGATGGCGACACTATGCGACGGTTGGCAAGTATGAACATTGCGATGAGTGCTGCCGACTTTCACCATCTACACTTTTGGAAACAACTTTGCCTGTACATGGCAGAACATGAAAATGGACGCACATCGCTGCCTGAACTGCCAACATCCCCAGAATGTATAGCTTCTAAAGTGCATACCTGCGAGTACCGGGACAATGAAAAGAGCATGAGCAAGAGTGTGAATCAAGTAACCGCAGTGTTGTGAGCAGTAAGCACCAGCACGCGCCACTTCCTGCTCACCGAATACATCCTTTAAAAGGTAGGCGTCGCTAGCCACAGATGGCGACACTATGCGACGGTTGACAAGTATGCAGATTGCGATGAGCGCTGCCGACTTTCACCATCTACACTTTTGGAAAGAACTCTGAGCGTACATGACAGAACATGAAAATGGACGCACATCGCTGCCTGAACTGTCAGCTTGCCCAGAATGTATAGCTTCTAAACTACGGACCTGCGAGTACCGGGACAATGAAAAGAGCATGAGCAAGAGTGTGAATCAAGTAACCGCAGTGTTGTGAGCAGTAAGCACCAGCACACGCCACTTCCTGCTCACCGAATACATCCTTTAAAAGGTAGGCGTCGCTGGCCACAGATGGCGACACTATGCGACGGTTGGCAAGTATGAACATTGCGATGAGTGCTGCCGACTTTCACCATCTACACTTTTGGAAACAACTTTGCCTGTACATGGCAGAACATGAAAATGGACGCACATCGCTGCCTGAACTGCCAACATCCCCAGAATGTATAGCTTCTAAAGTGCATACCTGCGAGTACCGGGACAATGAAAAGAGCATGAGCAAGAGTGTGAATCAAGTAACCGCAGTGTTGTGAGCAGTAAGCACCAGCACGCGCCACTTCCTGCTCACCGAATACATCCTTTAAAAGGTAGGCGTCGCTAGCCACAGATGGCGACACTATGCGACGGTTGACAAGTATGCAGATTGCGATGAGCGCTGCCGACTTTCACCATCTACACTTTTGGAAACAACTCTGAGCGTACATGACAGAACATGAAAATGGACGCACATCGCTGCCTGAACTGTCAGCGTGCCCAGAATGTATAGCTTCTAAACTACGGACCTGCGAGTATCGGGACAATGAATAGAGCATGAGCAAGAGGTGAATCAAGTAACCGCCGTGTTGTGAGCAGTAGAGAACACCAGCACGCGCCACTTCTTGCTCACCGAATACATCCTTTAAAAGGTAGGCGTCGCTGGACACAGATGGCGACACTATGCGACGGTTGACTAGTATGCAGATTGCGATGAGCGCTGCCGACTTTCACCATATACACTTTTGGAAACAACTCTGCGCGTACATGACAGAACATGAAAATGGACGCACATCGCTGCCTGAATTGTCAGCTTGCCCAGAATGTATAGCTTCTAAACTGCGGACAAGCGAGTACCGGGACAATGAAAAGAGCATGAGCAAGAGGTGAATCAAGTAACCGCAGTGTTGTGAGCAGTAGAGAACACCAGCACGCGCCACTTCCTGCTCACCGAATACAACCTTTAAAGGAAGGCGTCCCTGGCCACAGATGGCGACACTATGCGACGGTTGACAAGTAGGAAGATTGCGATGAGTACTGCCGACTTTCACCATCTACACTTTTGGAAACAATTCTGCGCGTACATGACAGAACTTGAGAACGGACGCACATCGCTGCCTGGACTGCCAACTTGCCCAGAATGCATAGCTTCTAAACTGCGGACCTGCGAGTACAGGGACAATGAAAAGAGCATGAGCAAGAGGTGAATCAAGTAACCGCAGTGTTGTGAGCAGTAGAGAACACCAGCACGCGCCACTTCCTGCTCACCGAATACATCCTTTAAAGGAAGGCGTCCCTGGCCACAGATGGCGACACTATGCGACGGTTGACAAGTATGAAGATTGCGATGAGCGCTGCCGAATTTCACCATCTACACTTTTTGGAAACAACTTTGCGTGTACATGACAGAACTTGAGAACGGACGCACATCGCTGCCTGAACTGCCAACTTGCCCAGAATGTATAGCTTCTAAACTGCATACCTGCGACTACCGGGACAATGAAAAGAGCACCAGCAAGAGGTGAATCAAGTAACCACAGTGTTGTGAGCAGTAGAGAACACCAGCACGCGCCACTTCCTGCTCACCGAAAACATCATTTAAAAGGTAGGCGTCGCTAGCCGCAGATGGCGACACTATGCGACGGTTGACAAGTATGCAGATTGCGATGAGCGCTGCCGACTTTCACCATATACACTTTTTGGAAACAACTTTGCGTGTACATGGCAGAACATGAAAATGGACGCACATCGCTGCCTGAACTGCCAACATGCCCATAATGTATAGCTTCTAAACTGCATAACTGCCAGTACCGGGACAATGAAAAGAGCACCAGCAAGAGGTGAATCAATAACCACAGTGTTGTGAGCAGTAGAGAACACCAGCACGCACCACTTCCTGCTCACCGAGTACATCATTTAAAAGGTAGGCGTCGCTGGCCACAGATGGCGACACTATGCGACGGTTGACAAGTATGCAGATGGCGATGAGCGCTGCCGACTTTCACCATCTACACTTTTGGAAACAACTCTGCGCGTACATGACAGAACATGAAAATGGACGCACATCGCTGCCTGAATTGTCAGCTTGCCCAGAATGTATAGCTTCTAAACTGCGGACAAGCGAGTACCGGGACAATGAAAAGAGCATGAGCAAGAGGTGAATCAAGTAACCGCAGTGTTGTGAGCAGTAGAGAACACCAGCACGCGCCACTTCCTGCTCACCGAATACAACCTTTAAAGGAAGGCGTCCCTGGCCACAGATGGCGACACTATGCGACGGTTGACAAGTAGGAAGATTGCGATGAGTACTGCCGACTTTCACCATCTACACTTTTGGAAACAATTCTGCGCGTACATGACAGAACTTGAGAACGGACGCACATCGCTGCCTGGACTGCCAACTTGCCCAGAATGCATAGCTTCTAAACTGCGGACCTGCGAGTACAGGGACAATGAAAAGAGCATGAGCAAGAGGTGAATCAAGTAACCGCAGTGTTGTGAGCAGTAGAGAACACCAGCACGCGCCACTTCCTGCTCACCGAATACATCCTTTAAAGGAAGGCGTCCCTGGCCACAGATGGCGACACTATGCGACGGTTGACAAGTATGAAGATTGCGATGAGCGCTGCCGAATTTCACCATCTACACTTTTTGGAAACAACTTTGCGTGTACATGACAGAACTTGAGAACGGACGCACATCGCTGCCTGAACTGTCAGCTTGCCCAGAATGTATAGCTTCTAAGCTGTATACCTGTGAGTACCGGCACAATGAAAAAAGCACAAGCAAGACGTGAATCAAGCAACCGCAGTGTTCTGAGCAGTAGAGAACACCATCACACGCCACTTCCTGCTCACCGAATACAGCTTTTATAAGGTAGGCGTCGCTGGCCACAGATGGCGACACTATGCGACGGTTGACAAGCATGCAGATTGCTATGAGCGCTGCCGACTTTCACCATCTACACTTTTGGAAACAACTCTGAGCGTACATGACAGAACATGAAAATGGACGCACATCGCTGCCTGAACTGTCAGCTTGCCCAGAATGTATAGCTTCTAAACTACGGACCTGCGAGTACCGGGACAATGAAAAGAGCATGAGCAAGAGTGTGAATCAAGTAACCGCAGTGTTGTGAGCAGTAGAGAACACCAGCACGCGCCACTTCCTGCTCACCGAATACATCCTTTAAAGGAAGGCGTCCCTGGCCACAGATGGCGACACTATGCGACGGTTGACAAGTATGAAGATTGCGATGAGCGCTGCCGAATTTCACCATCTACACTTTTTGGAAACAACTTTGCTTGTACATGACAGAACTTGAGAATGGACGCACATCGCTGCCTGAACTGTCAGCTTGCCCAGAATGTATAGCTTCTAAACTACGGACCTGCGAGTACCGGGACAATGAAAAGAGCATGAGCAAGAGGTGAATCAAGTAACCGCAGTTTATTGAGCAGTAGAGAACACCAGCACGCGTCACTTCTTGCTCACCGAATACATCCTTAAAAAGGTAGGCGTCGCTGGCCAGATGGCGACAGTATGTGACTGTTGACAAGTATGAAGATTGCGATGAGCGCTGCCGTCTTTCACCATCTACACTTGTGGAAACAACATTGCGCGTACATGACAGAACATGACGATGGACGCACATCACTGCCTTAACTGCGAACTTGCCCAGAATGTATAGCTTCTAAGCTGTATACCTGTGAGTACCGGCACAATGAAAAAAGCACAAGCAAGACGTGAATCAAGCAACCGCAGTGTTCTGAGCAGTAGAGAACACCATCACACGCCACTTCCTGCTCACCGAATACAGCTTTTATAAGGTAGGCGTCGCTGGCCACAGATGGCGACACTATGCGACGGTTGACAAGCATGCAGATTGCTATGAGCGCTGCCGACTTTCACCATCTACACTTTTGGAAACAACTCTGCGCGTACATGACAGAACATGAAAATGGACGCACATCGCTGCCTGAACTGTCAGCATGCCCAGAATGTATAGCTTCTAAACTACGGACCTGCGAGTACCGGGACAATGAAAAGAGCATGAGCAAGAGTGTGAATCAAGTAACCGCAGTGTTGTGAGCAGTAGAGAACACCAGCACACGCCACTTCCTGCTCACAGAATACATCCTTTAAAGGAAGGCGTCCCTGGCCACACACAGATGGCGACACTATGCGACGGTTGACAAGTATGAAGATTGCGATGAGTGCTGCCGACTTTCACCATCTACACTTTTGGAAACAATTCTGCGCGTACATGACAGAACTTGAGAACGGACGCACATCGCTGCCTGAACTGCCAACTTGCCCAGAATGCATAGCTTCTAAACTGCGGACCTGCGAGTACAGGGACAATGAAAAGAGCATGAGCAAGAGGTGAATCAAGTAACCGCAGTGTTGTGAGCAGTAGAGAACACCAGCACGCGCCACTTCCTGCTCACCGAATACATCTTTTAAAAGGCAGGCGTCGCTGGCCACAGATGGCGACACTATATGACGGTTGAAGGTATGCAGATTGCGATGAGCGCTGCCGAATTTCACCATCTACACTTTTTGGAAACAACTTTGCGTGTACATGACAGAACTTGAGAACGGACGCACATCGCTGCCTGAACTGCCAACTTGCCCAGAATGTATAGCTTCTAAACTGCATACCTGCGACTACCGGGACAATGAAAAGAGCACCAGCAAGAGGTGAATCAAGTAACCACAGTATTGTGAGCAGTAGAGACAACCAGCACGCACCACTTCCTGCTCACCGAATACATCATTTAAAAGGTAGGCGTCGCTGGCCACAGATGGCGACACTATGCGACGGTTGACAAGTATGCAGATTGCGATGAGCGCTGCCGACTTTCACCATCTACACTTTTGGAAACAACTCTGAGCGTACATGACAGAACATGAAAATGGACGCACATCGCTGCCTGAACTGTCAGCTTGCCCAGAATGTATAGCTTCTAAACTACGGACCTGCGAGTACCGGGACAATGAAAAGAGCATGAGCAAGAGGTGAATCAAGTAACCGCAGTTTATTGAGCAGTAGAGAACACCAGCACGCGTCACTTCTTGCTCACCGAATACATCCTTAAAAAGGTAGGCGTCGCTGGCCATATGGCGACAGTATGTGACTGTTGACAAGTATGAAGATTGCGATGAGCGCTGCCGTCTTTCACCATCTACAATTGTGGAAACAACATTGCGCGTACATGACAGAACATGACGATGGACGCACATCACTGCCTTAACTGCGAACTTGCCCAGAATGTATAGCTTCTAAGCTGTATACCTGTGAGTACCGGCACAATGAAAAAAGCACAAGCAAGACGTGAATCAAGCAACCGCAGTGTTCTGAGCAGTAGAGAACACCATCACACGCCACTTCCTGCTCACCGAATACAGCTTTTATAAGGTAGGCGTCGCTGGCCACAGATGGCGACACTATGCGACGGTTGACAAGCATGCAGATTGCTATGAGCGCTGCCGACTTTCACCATCTACACTTTTGGAAACAACTCTGAGCGTACATGACAGAACATGAAAATGGACGCACATCGCTGCCTGAACTGTCAGCTTGCCCAGAATGTATAGCTTCTAAACTACGGACCTGCGAGTACCGGGACAATGAAAAGAGCATGAGCAAGAGTGTGAATCAAGTAACCGCAGTGTTGTGAGCAGTAGAGAACACCAGCACGCGCCACTTCCTGCTCACCGAACATATCCTTTAAAGGAAGGCGTCCCTGGCCACAGATGGCGACACTATGCGACGGTTGACAAGTATGAAGATTGCGATGAGTGCTGCCGACTTTCATCATCTACACTTTTGGAAACAATTCTGCGCGTACATGACAGAACTTGAGAACGGACGCACATCGCTGCCTGAACTGCCAACTTGCCCAGAATGCATAGCTTCTAAACTGCGGACCTGCGAGTACAGGGACAATGAAAAGAGCATGAGCAAGAGGTGAATCAGGTAACCGCAGTGTTGTGAGCAGTAGAGAACACCAGCACGCGCCACTTCCTGCTCACCGAATACATCCTTTAAAAGGCAGGCGTCGCTGGCCACAGATGGCGACACTATGTCACGGTTGACAAGTATGCAGATTGCGACGAGCGCTGCCGAATTTCACCATCTACACTTTTTGGAAACAACTTTGCTTGTACATGACAGAACTTGAGAACGGACGCACATCGCTGCCTGAACTGCCAACTTGCCCAGAATGTATAGCTTCTAAACTGCATACCTGCGAGTACCGGGACAATGAAAAGAGCACCAGCAAGAGGTGAATCAAGTAACCACAGTGTTGTGAGCAGTAGAGAACACCAGCACGCGCCACTTCCTGCTCACCGAATACATCATTTAAAAGGTAGGCGTCGCTGGCCACAGATGGTGACACTATGCGACGGTTGACAAGTATGCAGATTGCGATGAGCGCTGCCGACTTTCACCATCTACACTTTTGGAAACAACTCTGAGCGTACATGACAGAACATGAAAATGGACGCACATCGCTGCCTGAACTGTCAGCATGCCCAGAATGTATAGCTTCTAAACTACGGACCTGCGAGTACCGGGACAATGAAAAGAGCATGAGCAAGAGGTGAATCAAGTAACCGCAGTGTTGTGAGCAGTAGAGAACACCAGCACGCGTCACTTCTTGCTCACCGAATACATCCTTAAAAAGGTAGGCGTCGCTGGCCAGATGGCGACAGTATGTGACTGTTGACAAGTATGAAGATTGCGATGAGCGCTGCCGTCTTTCACCATCTACACTTGTGGAAACAACATTGCGCGTACATGACAGAACATGACGATGGACGCACATCACTGCCTTAACTGCGAACTTGCCCAGAATGTATAGCTTCTAAGCTGTATACCTGTGAGTACCGGCACAATGAAAAAGCACAAGCAAGACGTGAATCAAGCAACCGCAGTGTTCTGAGCAGTAGAGAACACCATCACACGCCACTTCCTGCTCACCGAATACAGCTTTTATAAGGTAGGCGTCGCTGGCCACAGATGGCGACACTATGCGACGGTTGACAAGCATGCAGATTGCTATGAGCGCTGCCGACTTTCACCATCTACACTTTTGGAAACAACTCTGAGTGTACATGACAGAACATGAAAATGGACGCAAATCGCTGCCTGAACTGTCAGCTTGCCCAGAATGTATAGCTTCTAAACTATGGACCTGCGAGTACCGGGACAATGAAAAGAGCATGAGCAAGAGTGTGAATCAAGTAACCGCAGTGTTGTGAGCAGTAGAGAACACCAGCACGCGCCACTTCCTGCTCACCGAATACATCCTTTAAAGGAAGGCGTCCCTGGCCACAGATGGCGACACTATGCGACGGTTGACAAGTAGGAAGATTGCGATGAGTGCTGCCGACTTTCACCATCTACACTTTTGCAAACAATTCTGCGCGTACATGACAGAACTTGAGAACGGACGCACATCGCTGCCTGGACTGCCAACTTGCCCAGAATGCATAGCTTCTAAACTGCGGACCTGCGAGTACAGGGACAATGAAAAGAGCATGAGCAAGAGGTGAATCAAGTAACCGCAGTGTTGTGAGCAGTAGAGAACACCAGCCCGCGCCACTTCCTGCTCACCGAATACATCCTTTAAAGGAAGGCGTCCCTGGCCACAGATGGCGACACTATGCGACGGTTGACAAGTATGAAGATTGCGATGAGTGCTGCCGACTTTCATCATCTACACTTTTGGAAACAATTCTGCGCGTACATGACAGAACTTGAGAACGGACGCACATCGCTGCCTGAACTGCCAACTTGCCCAGAATGCATAGCTTCTAAACTGCGGACCTGCGAGTACAGGGACAATGAAAAGAGCATGAGCAAGAGGTGAATCAAGTAACCGCAGTGTTGTGAGCAGTAGAGAACACCAGCACGCGCCACTTCCTGCTCACCGAATACATCCTTTAAAAGGCAGGCGTCGCTGGCCACAGATGGCGACACTATGCGACGGTTGACAAGTATGCAGATTGCGATGAGCGCTGCCGACTTTCACCATCTACACTTTTGGAAACAACTCTGAGCGTACATGACAGAACATGAAAATGGACGCACATCGCTGCCTGAACTGTCAGCTTGCCCAGAATGTATAGCTTCTAAACTACGGACCTGCGAGTACCGGGACAATGAAAAGAGCATGAGCAAGAGGTGAATCAAGTAACCGCAGTTTTGTGAGCAGTAGAGAACACCAGCACGCGTCACTTCTTGCTCACCGAATACATCCTTAAAAAGGTAGGCGTCGCTGGCCAGATGGCGACAGTATGTGACTGTTGACAAGTATGAAGATTGCGATGAGCGCTGCCGTCTTTCACCATCTACACTTGTGGAAACAACATTGCGCGTACATGACAGAACATGACGATGGACGCACATCACTGCCTTAACTGCGAACTTGCCCAGAATGTATAGCTTCTAAGCTGTATACCTGTGAGTACCGGCACAATGAAAAAAGCACAAGCAAGACGTGAATCAAGCAACCGCAGTGTTCTGAGCAGTAGAGAACACCATCACACGCCACTTCCTGCTCACCGAATACAGCTTTTATAAGGTAGGCGTCGCTGGCCACAGATGGCGACACTATGCGACGGTTGACAAGCATGCAGATTGCTATGAGCGCTTCCGACTTTCACCATCTACACTTTTGGAAACAACTCTGAGCGTACATGACAGAACATGAAAATGGACGCACATCGCTGCCTGAACTGTCAGCTTGCCCAGAATGTATAGCTTCTAGACTACGGACCTGCGAGTACCGGGACAATGAAAAGAGCATGAGCAAGAGTGTGAATCAAGTAACCGCAGTGTTGTGAGCAGTAGAGAACACCAGCACACGCCACTTCCTGCTCACCGAATACATCTTTTAAAGGAAGGCGTCCCTGGCCACAGATGGCGACACTATGCGACGGTTGACAAGTATGAAGATTGCGATGAGTGCTGCCGACTTTCACCATCTACACTTTTGGAAACAATTCTGCGCGTACATGACAGAACTTGAGAACGGACGCACATCGCTGCCTGAACTGCCAACTTGCCCAGAATGCATAGCTTCTAAACTGCAGACCTGCGAGTACAGGGACAATGAAAAGAGCATGAGCAAGAGGTGAATCAAGTAACCGCAGTGTTGTGAGCAGTAGAGAACACCAGCACGCGCCACTTCCTGCTCACCGAATACATCCTTTAAAAGGCAGGCGTCGCTGGCCACAGACGGCGACACTATGTGACGGTTGACAAGTATGCAGATTGCGATGAGCGCTGCCGACTTTCACCATCTACACTTTTTGGAAACAACTTTGCGTGTACATGACAGAATTTGAGAACGGACACACATCGCTGCCTGAACTGCAAACTTGCCCAGAATGTATAGCTTCTAAACTGCATACCTGCGAGTACCGGGACAATGAAAAGAGCACCAGCAAGAGGTGAATCAAGTAACCACAGTGTTGTGAGCAGTAGAGAACACCAGCACGCGCCACTTCCTGCTCACCGAATACATCCTTTAAAAGGTAGGCGTCGCTGGCCACAGATCGCGACACTATGCGACGGTTGACCGGTATGAAGATTGCGATGAGTGCTGCCGACTTTCACCATCTACACTTTTGGAAACAACTTTGCCTGTACATGGCAGAACATGAAAATGGACGCACATCGCTGCCTGAACTGCCAACTTCCCCAGAATGTATAGCTTCTAAAATGCATACCTGCGAGTACCGGGACAATGAAAAGAGCATCAGCAAGAGTGTGAATCAAGTAACCGCAGTGTAGTGAGCAGTAGAGAACACCAGCACGCGCCACTTCCTGCTCACCGAATGCAGCTTTTATAAGGTAGGCGTCGCTGGACACAGATGGCGACACTATGCGACGGTTGACTAGTATGCAGATTGCGATGAGCGCTGCCGACTTTCACCATCTACACTTTTGGAAACAACTCTGCGCGTACATGACAGAACAAGAAAATGGACGCACATCGCTGCCTGAATTGTCAGCTTGCCCAGAATGTACAGCTTCTAAACTGCGGACAAGCGAGTACCGGGACAATGAAAAGAGCAAGAGCAAGAGGTGAATCAAGTAACCGCAGTGTTGTGAGCAGTAGAGAACACCAGCATGCGCCACTTCCTGCTCACCGAATACATCCTTTAAAAGGTAGGCGTCGCTGGCCACAGATGGCGACACTATGTGACGGTTGACAAGTATGCAGATTGCGATGAGCGCTGCAGACTTTCACCATCTACACTTTTTGGAAACAACTTTGCGTGTACATGGCAGAACATGAAAATGGACGCACATCGCTGCCTGAACTGCCAACTTGCCCATAATGTATGGCTTCTAAACTGCATAACTGCCAGTACCGGGACAATGAAAAGAGCATGAGCAAGAGTGTGAATCAAGTAACCGCAGTGTTGAGAGCAGTAGAGAACACCAGCACGCGCCACTTCCTGCTCACCGAATACATCCTTTTAAAGGTAGGCGTCGCCGGCCACAGATGGCGACACTATGTGACGGTTGACAAGTATGCAGATTGCGATGAGCGCTGCCGACTTTCACCATCTAAACTTTTGGAAACAACTTTGCGCGTACGTGACAGAACATGAGAATGGACGCACATAGCTGCCTGAACAGCCAGCTTGCCCAGAATGTATAGCTTCTAAACTGCATACCTGCGAGTACCGGGACAATGAAAAGAGCATGAGCAAGAGTGTGAATCAAGTAACCGCAGGTTGTGAGCAGTAAGCACCAGCACGCGCCACTTCCTGCTCACCGAATATATCCTTTAAAAGGTAGGCGTCGCTGGCCACAGATGGCGACACTATGCGACGGTTGGCAAGTATGAACATTGGGATTGGTGCTGCCGACTTTCACCATCTACACTTTTGGAAACAACTTTGCCTGTACATGGCAGAACATGAAAATGGACGCACATCGCTGCCTGAACTGCCAACTTCCCCAGAATGTATAGCTTCTAAAGTGCATACCTGCGAGTACCGGGACAATGTTAAGAGCATGAGCAAGAGTGTGAATCAAGTAACCGCAGTGTTGAGAGCAGTAGAGAACACCAGCACGCGCCACTTCCTGCTCACCGAATACATCCTTTAAAAGGCAGGCGTCGCTGGCCACAGATGGCGACACTATGCGACGGTTGACAAGTATGCAGATTGCGATGAGCGCTGCCGACTTTCACCATCTACACTTTTGGAAACAACTCTGAGCGTACATGACAGAACATGAAAATGGACGCACATCGCTGCCTGAACTGTCAGCTTGCCCAGAATGTATAGCTTCTAAACTACGGACCTGCGAGTACCGGGACAATGAAAAGAGCATGAGCAAGAGGTGAATCAAGTAACCGCAGTTTTGTGAGCAGTAGAGAACACCAGCACGCGTCAATTCTTGCTCACCGAATACATCCTTAAAAAGGTAGGCGTCGCTGGCCAGATGGCGACAGTATGTGACTGTTGACAAGTATGAAGATTGCGATGAGCGCTGCCGTCTTTCACCATCTACACTTGTGGAAACAACATTGCGCGTACATGACAGAACATGACGATGGACGCACATCACTGCCTTAACTGCGAACTTGCCCAGAATGTATAGCTTCTAAGCTGTATACCTGTGAGTACCGGCACAATGAAAAAAGCACAAGCAAGACGTGAATCAAGCAACCGCAGTGTTCTGAGCAGTAGAGAACACCATCACACGCCACTTCCTGCTCACCGAATACAGCTTTTATAAGGTAGGCGTCGCTGGCCACAGATGGCGACACTATGCGACGGTTGACAAGCATGCAGATTGCTATGAGCGCTGCCGACTTTCACCATCTACACTTTTGGAAACAACTCTGAGCGTACATGACAGAACATGAAAATGGACGCACATCGCTGCCTGAACTGCCAACTTGCCCAGAATGCATAGCTTCTAAACTGCGGACCTGCGAGTACAGGGACAATGAAAAGAGCATGAGCAAGAGGTGAATCAAGTAACCGCAGTGTTGTGAGCAGTAGAGAACACCAGCACGCGCCACTTCCTGCTCACCGAATACATCCTTTAAAAGGCAGGCGTCGCTGGCCACAGATGGCGACACTATGTGACGGTTGACAAGTATGCAGATTGCGATGAGCGCTGCCGACTTTCACCATCTACACTTTTTGGAAACAACTTTGCGTGTACATGACAGAATTTGAGAACGGACACACATCGCTGCCTGAACTGCAAACTTGCCCAGAATGTATAGCTTCTAAACTGCATACCTGCGAGTACCGGGACAATGAAAAGAGCACCAGCAAGAGGTGAATCAAGTAACCACAGTGTTGTGAGCAGTAGAGAACACCAGCACGCGCCACTTCCTGCTCACCGAATACATCCTTTAAAAGGTAGGCGTCGCTGGCCACAGATCGCGACACTATGCGACGGTTGACCGGTATGAAGATTGCGATGAGTGCTGCCGACTTTCACCATCTACACTTTTGGAAACAACTTTGCCTGTACATGGCAGAACATGAAAATGGACGCACATCGCTGCCTGAACTGCCAACTTCCCCAGAATGTATAGCTTCTAAAATGCATACCTGCGAGTACCGGGACAATGAAAAGAGCATCAGCAAGAGTGTGAATCAAGTAACCGCAGTGTAGTGAGCAGTAGAGAACACCAGCACGCGCCACTTCCTGCTCACCGAATGCAGCTTTTATAAGGTAGGCGTCGCTGGACACAGATGGCGACACTATGCGACGGTTGACTAGTATGCAGATTGCGATGAGCGCTGCCGACTTTCACCATCTACACTTTTGGAAACAACTCTGCGCGTACATGACAGAACAAGAAAATGGACGCACATCGCTGCCTGAATTGTCAGCTTGCCCAGAATGTACAGCTTCTAAACTGCGGACAAGCGAGTACCGGGACAATGAAAAGAGCGTGAGCAAGAGGTGAATCAAGTAACCGCAGTGTTGTGAGCAGTAGAGAACACCAGCACGCGCCACTTCCTGCTCACCGAATACATCCTTTAAAAGGTAGGCGTCGCTGGCCACAGATGGCGACACTATGTGACGGTTGACAAGTATGCAGATTGCGATGAGCGCTGCAGACTTTCACCATCTACACTTTTTGGAAACAACTTTGCGTGTACATGGCAGAACATGAAAATGGACGCACATCGCTGCCTGAACTGCCAACTTGCCCATAATGTATGGCTTCTAAACTGCATAACTGCCAGTACCGGGACAATGAAAAGAGCATGAGCAAGAGTGTGAATCAAGTAACCGCAGTGTTGAGAGCAGTAGAGAACACCAGCACGCGCCACTTCCTGCTCACCGAATACATCCTTTTAAAGGTAGGCGTCGCCGGCCACACATGGCGACACTATGTGACGGTTGACAAGTATGCAGATTGCGATGAGCGCTGCCGACTTTCACCATCTAAACTTTTGGAAACAACTTTGCGCGTACGTGACAGAACATGAGAATGGACGCACATAGCTGCCTGAACAGCCAGCTTGCCCAGAATGTATAGCTTCTAAACTGCATACCTGCGAGTACCGGGACAATGAAAAGAGCATGAGCAAGAGTGTGAATCAAGTAACCGCAGTGTTGTGAGCAGTAAGCACCAGCACGCGCCACTTCCTGCTCACCGAATATATCCTTTAAAAGGTAGGCGTCGCTGGCCACAGATGGCGACACTATGCAACGGTTGGCAAGTATGAACATTGGGATGAGTGCTGCCGACTTTCACCATCTACACTTTTGGAAACAACTTTGCCTGTACATGGCAGAACATGAAAATGGACGCACATCGCTGCCTGAACTGCCAACTTCCCCAGAATGTATAGCTTCTAAAGTGCATACCTGCGAGTACCGGGACAATGTTAAGAGCATGAGCAAGAGTGTGAATCAAGTAACCGCAGTGTTGAGAGCAGTAGAGAACACCAGCACGCGCCACTTCCTGCTCACCGAATACATCCTTTAAAAGGCAGGCGTCGCTGGCCACAGATGGCGACACTGTGACGGTTGACAAGTATGCAGATTGCGATGAGCGCTGCCGACTTTCACCATCTAAACTTTTTGGAAACAACTTTGCGTGTACATGACAGAACTTGAGAACGGACACACATCGCTGCCTGAACTGCCAACTTGCCCAGAATGTATAGCTTCTAAACTGCATACCTGCGAGTACCGGGACAATGAAAAGAGCACCAGCAAGAGGTGAATCAAGTAACCACAGTGTTGTGAGCAGTAGAGAACACCAGCACGCGCCACTTCCTGCTCACCGAATACATCATTTAAAAGGTAGGCGTCGCTAGCCACAGATGGCGACACTATGCGACGGTTGACAAGTATGCAGATTGCGATGAGCGCTGCCGACTTTCAGCATCTACACTTTTGGAAACAACTCTGAGCGTACATGACAGAACATGAAAATGGACGCACATCGCTGCCTGAACTGTCAGCTTGCCCAGAATGTATAGCTTCTAAACTACGGACCTGCGAGTACCGGGACAATGAAAAGAGCATCAGCAAGAGGTGAATCAAGTAACCGCAGTGTTGTGAGCAGTAGAGAACACCAGCACGCGCCACTTCCTGCTCACCGAATACATCCTTTAAAACGCAGGCGTCGCTGGCCAGAGATGGCGACACTATGTGACGGTTGACAAGTATGCAGATTGCGATGAGCGCTGCCGAATTTCACCATCTACACTTTTTGGAAACAACTTTGCGTGTACATGACAGAACTTGAGAACGGACGCACATCGCTGCCTGAACTGCCAACTGGCCCAGAATGTATAGCTTCTAAACTGCATACCTGCGAGTACCGGGACAATGAAAAGAGCACCAGCAAGAGGTGAATCAAGTAACCACAGTGTTGTGAGGAGCAGAAAACACCAGCACGCGCCACTTCCTGCTCACCGAAAACATCATTTAAAAGGTAGGCGTCGCTAGCCACAGATGGCGACACTATGCGACGGTTGACAAGTATGCAGATTTCGATGAGCGCTGCCGACTTTGACCATATACACTTTTTGGAAACAACTTTGCGTGTACATGGCAGAACATGAAAATGGACGCACATCGCTGCCTGAACTGCCAACATGTCCATAATGTATAGCTTCTAAACTGCATAACTGCCAGTACCGGGACAATGAAAAGAGCACCAGCAAGAGGTGAATCAAGTAACCACAGTGTTGTGAGCAGTAGAGAACACCAGCACGCGCCACTTCCTGCTCACCGAATACAGCTTTTATAAGGTAGGCGTCGCTGGCCACAGATGGCGACACTATGCGACGGTTGACAAGCATGCAAATTGCTATGAGCGCTGCCGACTTTCACCATCTACACTTTTGGAAACAACTCTGAGGGTACATGACAGAACATGAAAATGGACGCACATCGCTGCCTGAACTGTCAGCTTGCCCAGAATGTATAGCTTCTAAACTACGGACCTGCGAGTACCGGGACAATGAAAAGAGCATGAGCAAGAGTGTGAATCAAGTAACCGCAGTGTTGTGAGCAGTAGAGAACACCAGCACGCGCCACTTCCTGCTCACCGAATACATCCTTTAAAGGAAGGCGTCCTAGGCCACAGATGGCGACACTATGCGACGGTTGACAAGTATGAAGATTGCGATGAGTGCTGCCGACTTTCACCATCTACACTTTTGGAAACAATTCTGCGCGTACATGACAGAACTTGAGAACGGACGCACATCGCTGCCTGAACTGCCAACTTGCCCATAATGCATAGCTTCTAAACTGCGGACCTGCGAGTACAGGGACAATGAAAAGAGCATGAGCAAGAGGTGAATCAAGTAACCGCAGTGTTGTGAGCAGTAGAGAACACCAGCACGCGCCACTTCCTGCTCACCGAATACATCCTTTAAAGGAAGGCGTCCCTGGCCACAGATGGCGACACTATGCGACGGTTGACAAGTATGAAGATTGCGATGAGTGCTGCCGACTTTCATCAACTACACTTTTGGAAACAATTCTGCGCGTACATGACAGAACTTGAGAACGGACGCACATCGCTGCCTGAACTGCCAACTTGCCCAGAATGCATAGCTTCTAAACTGCGGACCTGCGAGTACAGGGACAATGAAAAGAGCATGAGCAAGAGGTGAATCAAGTATCCGCAGTGTTGTGAGCAGTAGAGAACACCAGCACGCGCCACTTCCTGCTCACCGAATACATCCTTTAAAAGGCAGGCGTCGCTGGCCACAGATGGCGACACTATGTGATGGTTGACAAGTATGCAGATTGCGATGAGCGCTGCCGAATTTCACCATCTACACTTTTTGGAAGCAACTTTGCGTGTACATGACAGAACTTGAGAACGGACGCACATCGCTGCCTGAACTGCCAACTTGCCCAGAATGTATAGCTTCTAAACTGCATACCTGCGAGTACCGGGACAATGAAAAGAGCACCAGCAAGAGGTGAATCAAGTAACCACAGTGTTGTGAGCAGTAGAGAACACCAGCAGCCGCGCCACTTCCTGCTCACCGAAAACATCATTTAAAAGGTAGGCGTCGCTAGCCACAGATGGCGACACTATGCGACGGTTGACAAGTATGCAGATTGCGATGAGCGCTGCCGACTTTCACCATCTACACTTTTGGAAACAATAATGCGCGTACATGACAGAACTCGAGGACGGACGAACACCGCTGCCTGAACTGCCAACTTGCCCAGAATGCATAGCTTCTAAACTGCGGACCTGCGAGTACAGGGACAATGAAAAGAGCATGAGCAAGAGGTGAATCAGGTAACCGCAGTGTTGTGAGCAGTAGAGAACACCAGCACGCGCCATTTCCTGCTCACCGAATACATCCTTTAAAAGGCAGGCGTCGCTGGCCACAGATGGCGACACTATGTGACGGTTGACAAGTATGCAGATTGCGATGAGCGCTGCCGACTTTCACCATCTACACTTTTTGGAAACAACTTTGCGTGTACATGACAGAACTTGAGAACGGACGCACATCGCTGCCTGAACTGCCAACTTGCCCATAATGTATAGCTTCTAAACTGCATACCTGCGAGTACCGGGACAATGAAAAGAGCACCAGCAAGAGGTGAATCAAGTAACCACAGTGTTGTGAGCAGTAGAGAACACTATCACAAGCCACTTCCTGCTCACCGAATACAGCTTTTATAAGGTAGGCGTCGCTGGCCACAGATGGCGACACTATGCGACGGTTGACAAGCATGCAGATTGCTATGAGCGCTGCCGACTTTCACCATCTACACTTTTGGAAACAACTCTGAGCGTACATGACAGAACATGAAAATGGACGCACATCGCTGCCTGAACTGTCAGGTTGCCCAGAATGTATAGCTTCTAAACTACGGACCTGCGAGTACCGGGACAATGAAAAGAGCATGAGCAAGAGTGTGAATCAAGTAACCGCAGTGTTGTGAGCAGTAGAGAACACCAGCACGCGCCACTTCCTGCTCACCGAATATATCATTTAAAAGGTAGGCGTCGCTGGCCACAGATGGCGACACTATGCGACGGTTGACAAGTATACAGATTGCGATGAGCGCTGCCGACTTTCACCATCTACACTTTTGGAAAGACCTCTGAGCGTACATGACAGGAAATGAAAATGGACGCACATCGCTGCCTGAACTGTCAGCTTGCCCAGAATGTATAGCTTCTAAACTACGGACCTGCGAGTACCCGGACAATGAAAAGAGCATGAGCAAGAGTGTGAATCAAGTAACCGCAGTGTTGTGAGCAGTAAGCACCAGCACGCGCCACTTCGTGCTCACCGAATACATCCTTTAAAAGGCAGGCGTCGCTGGCCACAGATGGCGACACTATGTGACGGTTGACAAGTATGCAGATTGCGATGAGCGCTGCCGACTTTCACCATCTACACTTTTTGGAAACAACTTTGCGTGTACATGACAGAACTTGAGAACGGACACACATCGCTGCCTGAACTGCCAACTTGCCCAGAATGTATAGCTTCTAAACTGCATACCTGCGAGTACCGGGACAATGAAAAGAGCACCAGCAAGAGGTGAATCAAGTAACCACAGTGTTGTGAGCAGTAGAGAACACCAGCACGCGCCACTTCCTGCTCACCGAATACATCATTTAAAAGGTAGGCGTCGCTAGCCACAGATGGCGACACTATGCGACGGTTGACAAGTATGCAGATTGCGATGAGCGCTGCCGACTTTCAGCATCTACACTTTTGGAAACAACTCTGAGCGTACATGACAGAACATGAAAATGGACGCACATCGCTGCCTGAACTGTCAGCTTGCCCAGAATGTATAGCTTCTAAACTATGGACCTGCGAGTACCGGGACAATGAAAAGAGCATCAGCAAGAGGTGAATCAAGTAACCGCAGTGTTGTGAGCAGTAGAGAACACCAGCACGCGCCACTTCCTGCTCACCGAATACATCCTTTAAAACGCAGGCGTCGCTGGCCAGAGATGGCGACACTATGTGACGGTTGACAAGTATGCAGATTGCGATGAGCGCTGCCGAATTTCACCATCTACACTTTTTGGAAACAACTTTGCGTGTACATGACAGAACTTGAGAACGGACGCACATCGCTGCCTTAACTGCCAACTGGCCCAGAATGTATAGCTTCTAAACTGCATACCTGCGAGTACCGGGACAATGAAAAGAGCACCAGCAAGAGGTGAATCAAGTAACCACAGTGTTGTGAGGAGCAGGGAACACCAGCACGCGCCACTTCCTGCTCACCGAAAACATCATTTAAAAGGTAGGCGTCGCTAGCCACAGATGGCGACACTATGCGACGGTTGACAAGTATGCAGATTTCGATGAGCGCTGCCGACTTTCACCATATACACTTTTTGGAAACAACTTTGCGTGTACATGGCAGAACATGAAAATGGACGCACATCGCTGCCTGAACTGCCAACATGTCCATAATGTATAGCTTCTAAACTGCATAACTGCCAGTACCGGGACAATGAAAAGAGCACCAGCAAGAGGTGAATCACGTAACCACAGTGTTGTGAGCAGTAGAGAACACCAGCACGCACCACTTCCTGCTCACCGAATACATCATTTAAAAGGTAGGCGTCGCTGGCCACAGATGGCGACACTATGCGACGGTTGACAAGTATGCAGATTGCGATGAGCGCTGCCGACTTTCACCATCTACACTTTTGGAAACAACTCTGAGCGTACATGACAGAACATGAAAATGGACGCACATCGCTGCCTGAACTGTCAGCTTGCCCAGAATGTATAGCTTCTAAACTACGGACCTGCGAGTACCGGGACAATGAAAAGGGCATGAGCAAGAGGTGAATCAAGTAACCGCAGTGTTGTGAGCAGTAGAGAACACCAGCACGCGTCACTTCTTGCTCACCGAATACATCCTTAAAAAGGTAGGCGTCGCTGGCCACAGATGGCGACACTATGTGACGGTTGACAAGTATGCAGATTGCGATGAGCGCTGCCGAATTTCACCATCTACACTTTTTGGAAACAACTTTGCGTGTACATGGCAGAACTTGAGAACGGACGCACATCGCTGCCTGAACTGCCAACTTGCCCAGAATGTATAGCTTCTAAACTGCATACCTGCGAGTACCGGGACAATGAAAAGAGCACCAGCAAGAGGTGAATCATGTAACCACAGTGTTGTGAGCAGTAGAGAACACCAGCACGCGCCACTTCCTGCTCACCGAATACAGCTTTTATAAGGTAGGAGTCGCTGGCCACAGATGGCGACACTATGCGACGGTTGACAAGCATGCAAATTGCTATGAGCGCTGCCGACTTTCACCATCTACACTTTTGGAAACAACTCTGAGGGTACATGACAGAACATGAAAATGGACGCACATCGCTGCCTGAACTGTCAGCTTGCCCAGAATGTATAGCTTCTAAACTACGGACCTGCGAGTACCGGGACAATGAAAAGAACATGAGCAAGAGTGTGAATCAAGTAACCGCAGTGTTGTGAGCAGTAGAGAACACCAGCACGCGCCACTTCCTGCTCACCGAATACATCCTTTAAAGGAAGGCGTCCTTGGCCACAGATGGCGACACTATGCGACGGTTGACAAGTATGAAGATTGCGATGAGTGCTGCCGACTTTCACCATCTACACTTTTGGAAACAATTCTGCGCATACATGACAGAACTTGAGAACGGACGCACATCGCTGCCTGAACTGCCAACTTGCCCATAATGCATAGCTTCTAAACTGCGGACCTGCGAGTACAGGGACAATGAAAAGAGCATGAGCAAGAGGTGAATCAAGTAACCGCAGTGTTGTGAGCAGTAGAGAACACCAGCACGCGCCACTTCCTGCTCACCGAATACATCCTTTAAAGGAAGGCGTCCCTGGCCACAGATGGCGACACTATGCGACGGTTGACAAGTATGAAGATTGCGATGAGTGCTGCCGACTTTCATCAACTACACTTTTGGAAACAATTCTGCGCGTACATGACAGAACTTGAGAACGGACGCACATCGCTGCCTGAACTGCCAACTTGCCCAGAATGCATAGCTTCTAAACTGCGGACCTGCGAGTACAGGGACAATGAAAAGAGCATGAGCAAGAGGTGAATCAAGTATCCGCAGTGTTGTGAGCAGTAGAGAACACCAGCACGCGCCACTTCCTGCTCACCGAATACATCCTTTAAAAGGCAGGCGTCGCTGGCCACAGATGGCGACACTATGTGACGGTTGACAAGTATGCAGATTGCGATGAGCGCTGCCGAATTTCACCATCTACACTTTTTGGAAGCAACTTTGCGTGTACATGACAGAACTTGAGAACGGACGCACATCGCTGCCTGAACTGCCAACTTGCCCAGAATGTATAGCTTCTAAACTGCATACCTGCGAGTACCGGGACAATGAAAAGAGCACCAGCAAGAGGTGAATCAAGTAACCACAGTGTTGTGAGCAGTAGAGAACACCAGCAGCCGCGCCACTTCCTGCTCACCGAAAACATCATTTAAAAGGTAGGCGTCGCTAGCCACAGATGGCGACACTATGCGACGGTTGACAAGTATGCAGATTGCGATGAGCGCTGCCGACTTTCACCATCTACACTTTTGGAAACAATAATGCGCGTACATGACACAACTCGAGGACGGACGAACACCGCTGCCTGAACTGCCAACTTGCCCAGAATGCATAGCTTCTAAACTGCGGACCTGCGAGTACAGGGACAATGAAAAGAGCATGAGCAAGAGGTGAATCAGGTAACCGCAGTGTTGTGAGCAGTAGAGAACACCAGCACGCGCCATTTCCTGCTCACCGAATACATCCTTTAAAAGGCAGGCGTCGCTGGCCACAGATGGCGACACTATGTGACGGTTGACAAGTATGCAGATTGCGATGAGCGCTGCCGACTTTCACCATCTACACTTTTTGGAAACAACTTTGCGTGTACATGACAGAACTTGAGAACGGACGCACATCGCTGCCTGAACTGCCAACTTGCCCATAATGTATAGCTTCTAAACTGCATACCTGCGAGTACCGGGACAATGAAAAGAGCACCAGCAAGAGGTGAATCAAGTAACCACAGTGTTGTGAGCAGTAGAGAACACTATCACAAGCCACTTCCTGCTCACCGAATACAGCTTTTATAAGGTAGGCGTCGCTGGCCACAGATGGCGACACTATGCGACGGTTGACAAGCATGCAGATTGCTATGAGCGCTGCCGACTTTCACCATCTACACTTTTGGAAACAACTCTGAGCGTACATGACAGAACATGAAAATGGACGCACATCGCTGCCTGAACTGTCAGGTTGCCCAGAATGTATAGCTTCTAAACTACGGACCTGCGAGTACCGGGACAATGAAAAGAGCATGAGCAAGAGTGTGAATCAAGTAACCGCAGTGTTGTGAGCAGTAGAGAACACCAGCACGCGCCACTTCCTGCTCACCGAATATATCATTTAAAAGGTAGGCGTCGCTGGCCACAGATGGCGACACTATGCGACGGTTGACAAGTATACAGATTGCGATGAGCGCTGCCGACTTTCACCATCTACACTTTTGGAAAGACCTCTGAGCGTACATGACAGGAAATGAAAATGGACGCACATCGCTGCCTGAACTGTCAGCTTGCCCAGAATGTATAGCTTCTAAACTACGGACCTGCGAGTACCCGGACAATGAAAAGAGCATGAGCAAGAGTGTGAATCAAGTAACCGCAGTGTTGTGAGCAGTAAGCACCAGCACGCGCCACTTCGTGCTCACCGAATACATCCTTTAAAAGGCAGGCGTCGCTGGCCACAGATGGCGACACTATGTGACGGTTGACAAGTATGCAGATTGCGATGAGCGCTGCCGACTTTCACCATCTACACTTTTTGGAAACAACTTTGCGTGTACATGACAGAACTTGAGAACGGACACACATCGCTGCCTGAACTGCCAACTTGCCCAGAATGTATAGCTTCTAAACTGCATACCTGCGAGTACCGGGACAATGAAAAGAGCACCAGCAAGAGGTGAATCAAGTAACCACAGTGTTGTGAGCAGTAGAGAACACCAGCACGCGCCACTTCCTGCTCACCGAATACATCATTTAAAAGGTAGGCGTCGCTAGCCACAGATGGCGACACTATGCGACGGTTGACAAGTATGCAGATTGCGATGAGCGCTGCCGACTTTCAGCATCTACACTTTTGGAAACAACTCTGAGCGTACATGACAGAACATGAAAATGGACGCACATCGCTGCCTGAACTGTCAGCTTGCCCAGAATGTATAGCTTCTAAACTATGGACCTGCGAGTACCGGGACAATGAAAAGAGCATCAGCAAGAGGTGAATCAAGTAACCGCAGTGTTGTGAGCAGTAGAGAACACCAGCACGCGCCACTTCCTGCTCACCGAATACATCCTTTAAAACGCAGGCGTCGCTGGCCAGAGATGGCGACACTATGTGACGGTTGACAAGTATGCAGATTGCGATGAGCGCTGCCGAATTTCACCATCTACACTTTTTGGAAACAACTTTGCGTGTACATGACAGAACATGAAAATGGACGCACATCGCTGCCTGAACTGCCAACTGGCCCAGAATGTATAGCTTCTAAACTGCATACCTGCGAGTACCGGGACAATGAAAAGAGCACCAGCAAGAGGTGAATCAAGTAACCACAGTGTTGTGAGGAGCAGAGAACACCAGCACGCGCCACTTCCTGCTCACCGAAAACATCATTTAAAAGGTAGGCGTCGCTAGCCACAGATGGCGACACTATGCGACGGTTGACAAGTATGCAGATTTCGATGAGCGCTGCCGACTTTCACCATATACACTTTTGGAAACAACTCTGAGCGTACATGACAGAACATGAAAATGGACGCACATCGCTGCCTGAACTGTCAGCTTGCCGAGAATGTATAGCTTCTAAACTACGGACCTGCGAGTACCGGGATTATGAAAAGGGCATGAGCAAGAGGTGAATCATGTAACCGCAGTGTTGTGAGCAGTAGAGAACACCAGCACGCGTCACTTCTTGCTCACCGAATACATCCTTAAAAAGGTAGGCGTCGCTGGCCACAGATGGCGACACTATGTGACGGTTGACAAGTATGCAGATTGCGATGAGCGCTGCCGAATTTCACCATCTACACTTTTTGGAAACAACTTTGCGTGTACATGGCAGAACTTGAGAACGGACGCACATCGCTGCCTGAACTGCCAACTTGCCCAGAATGTATAGCTTCTAAACTGCATACCTGCGAGTACCGGGACAATGAAAAGAGCACCAGCAAGAGGTGAATCATGTAACCACAGTGTTGTGAGCAGTAGAGAACACCAGCACGCGCCACTTCCTGCTCACCGAATACAGCTTTTATAAGGTAGGAGTCGCTGGCCACAGATGGCGACACTATGCGACGGTTGACAAGCATGCAAATTGCTATGAGCGCTGCCGACTTTCACCATCTACACTTTTGGAAACAACTCTGAGGGTACATGACAGAACATGAAAATGGACGCACATCGCTGCCTGAACTGTCAGCTTGCCCAGAATGTATAGCTTCTAAACTACGGACCTGCGAGTACCGGGACAATGAAAAGAGCATGAGCAAGAGTGTGAATCAAGTAACCGCAGTGTTGTGAGCAGTAGAGAACACCAGCACGCGCCACTTCCTGCTCACCGAATACATCCTTTAAAGGAAGGCGTCCTTGGCCACAGATGGCGACACTATGCGACGGTTGACAAGTATGAAGATTGCGATGAGTGCTGCCGACTTTCACCATCTACACTTTTGGAAACAATTCTGCGCATACATGACAGAACTTGAGAACGGACGCACATCGCTGCCTGAACTGCCAACTTGCCCATAATGCATAGCTTCTAAACTGCGGACCTGCGAGTACAGGGACAATGAAAAGAGCATGAGCAAGAGGTGAATCAAGTAACCGCAGTGTTGTGAGCAGTAGAGAACACCAGCACGCGCCACTTCCTGCTCACCGAATACATCCTTTAAAGGAAGGCGTCCCTGGCCACAGATGGCGACACTATGCGACGGTTGACAAGTATGAAGATTGCGATGAGTGCTGCCGACTTTCATCAACTACACTTTTGGAAACAATTCTGCGCGTACATGACAGAACTTGAGAACGGACGCACATCGCTGCCTGAACTGCCAACTTGCCCAGAATGCATAGCTTCTAAACTGCGGACCTGCGAGTACAGGGACAATGAAAAGAGCATGAGCAAGAGGTGAATCAAGTATCCGCAGTGTTGTGAGCAGTAGAGAACACCAGCACGCGCCACTTCCTGCTCACCGAATACATCCTTTAAAAGGCAGGCGTCGCTGGCCACAGATGGCGACACTATGTGACGGTTGACAAGTATGCAGATTGCGATGAGCGCTGCCGAATTTCACCATCTACACTTTTTGGAAGCAACTTTGCGTGTACATGACAGAACTTGAGAACGGACGCACATCGCTGCCTGAACTGCCAACTTGCCCAGAATGTATAGCTTCTAAACTGCATACCTGCGAGTACCGGGACAATGAAAAGAGCACCAGCAAGAGGTGAATCAAGTAACCACAGTGTTGTGAGCAGTAGAGAACACCAGCAGCCGCGCCACTTCCTGCTCACCGAAAACATCATTTAAAAGGTAGGCGTCGCTAGCCACAGATGGCGACACTATGCGACGGTTGACAAGTATGCAGATTGCGATGAGCGCTGCCGACTTTCACCATCTACACTTTTGGAAACAATAATGCGCGTACATGACACAACTCGAGGACGGACGAACACCGCTGCCTGAACTGCCAACTTGCCCAGAATGCATAGCTTCTAAACTGCGGACCTGCGAGTACAGGGACAATGAAAAGAGCATGAGCAAGAGGTGAATCAGGTAACCGCAGTGTTGTGAGCAGTAGAGAACACCAGCACGCGCCACTTCCTGCTCACCGAATACATCCTTTAAAAGGCAGGCGTCGCTGGCCACAGATGGCGACACTATGTGACGGTTGACAAGTATGCAGATTGCGATGAGCGCTGCCGACTTTCACCATCTACACTTTTTGGAAACAACTTTGCGTGTACATGACAGAACTTGAGAACGGACGCACATCGCTGCCTGAACTGCCAACTTGCCCATAATGTATAGCTTCTAAACTGCATACCTGCGAGTACCGGGACAATGAAAAGAGCACCAGCAAGAGGTGAATCAAGTAACCACAGTGTTGTGAGCAGTAGAGAACACCATCACAAGCCACTTCCTGCTCACCGAATACAGCTTTTATAAGGTAGGCGTCGCTGGCCACAGATGGCGACACTATGCGACGGTTGACAAGCATGCAGATTGCTATGAGCGCTGCCGACTTTCACCATCTACACTTTTGGAAACAACTCTGAGCGTACATGACAGAACATGAAAATGGACGCACATCGCTGCCTGAACTGTCAGGTTGCCCAGAATGTATAGCTTCTAAACTACGGACCTGCGAGTACCGGGACAATGAAAAGAGCATGAGCAAGAGTGTGAATCAAGTAACCGCAGTGTTGTGAGCAGTAGAGAACACCAGCACGCGCCACTTCCTGCTCACCGAAAACATCATTTAAAAGGTAGGCGTCGCTAGCCACAGATGGCGACACTATGCGACGGTTGACAAGTATGCAGATTGCGATGAGCGCTGCCGACTTTCACCATATACACTTTTTGGAAACAACTTTGCGTGTACATGGCTGAACATGAAAATGGACGCACATCGCTGCCTGAACTGTCAGCTTGCCCAGAATGTATAGCTTCTAAACTACGGACCTGCGAGTACCGGGACAATGAAAAGAGCATAAGCATGAGTGTGAATCACGTAACCGCAGTGTTGTGAGCAGTAGAGAACACCAGCACGCGCCACTTCCTGCTCACCGAATACATCCTTTAAAGGAAGGCGTCCTTGGCCACAGATGGCGACACTATGCGAGGGTTGACAAGTATGAAGATTGCGATGAGTGCTGCCGACTTTCACCATCTACACTTTTGGAAACAATTCTGCGCGTACATGACAGAACTTGAGAACGGACGCACATCGCTGCCTGAACTGCCAACTTGCCCAGAATGCATAGCTTCTAAACTGCGGACCTGCGAGTACAGGGACAATGAAAAGAGCATGAGCAAGAGGTGAATCAAGTAACCGCAGTGTTGTGAGCAGTAGAGAACACCAGCACGCGCCACTTCCTGCTCACCGAATACATCCTTTAAAAGGCAGGCGTCGCTGGCCACAGATGGCGACACTATGTGACGGTTGACAAGTATGCAGATTGCGATGAGCGCTGCCGAATTTCACCATCTACACTTTTTGGAAACAACTTTGCGTGTACATGACAGAACTTGAGAACGGACGCACATCGCTGCCTGAACTGCCAACTTGCCCAGAATGTATAGCTTCTAAACTGCATACCTGCGAGTACCGGGACAATGAAAAGAGCACCAGCAAGAGGTGAATCAAGTAACCACAGTGTTGTGAGCAGTAGAGAACACCAGCACGCGCCACTTCCTGCTCACCGAAAACATCATTTAAAAGGTAGGCGTCGCCAGCCACAGATGGCGACACTATGCGACGGTTGACAAGTATGCAGATTGCGATGAGCGCTGCCGACTTTCACCATCTACACTTTTGGAAACAATTCTGCGCGTACATGACAGAACTCGAGGACGGACGCACATCGCTGCCTGAACTGCCAACTTGCCCAGAATGCATAGCTTCTAAACTGCGGACCTGCGAGTACAGGGACAATGAAAAGAGCATGAGCAAGAGGTGAATCAGGTAACCGCAGTGTTGTGAGCAGTAGAGAACACCAGCACGCGCCACTTTCTGCTCACCGAATACATCCTTTAAAAGGCAGGCGTCGCTGGCCACAGATGGCGACACTATGTGACGGTTGACAAGTATGCAGATTGCGATGAGCGCTGCCGACTTTCACCATCTACACTTTTTGGAAACAACTTTGCGTGTACATGACAGAACTTGAGAACGGACGCACATCGCTGCCTGAACTGCCAACTTGCCCAGAATGTATAGCTTCTAAACTGCATACCTGCGAGTAACGGGACAATGAAAAGAGCACCAGCAAGAGGTGAATCAAGTAACCACAGTGTTGTGAGCAGTAGAGAACACCAGCACGCGCCACTTCTTGCTCACCGAATACATCCTTTAAAAGGTAGGCGTCGCTGGCCACAGATGGCGACAGTATGTGACGGTTGAACAGTATGGAGATTGCGATGAGCGCTGCCGTCTTTCACCATCTAAACTTGTGGAAACAACTTTGCGCGTACATGACAGAACATGAGAATGGACGCACATCACGGCCTTAACTGCGAACTTGCCCAGAATGTATAGCTTCTAAGCTGTATACCTGTGAGTACCGGGGCAATGAAAAAAGCACAAGCAAGATGTGAATCAAGCAACCGCAGTGTTGTGAGCAGTAGAGAACACCATCACACGCAACTTCCTGCTCACCGAATACAGCTTTTATAAGGTAGGCGTCGCTGGCCACAGATAGCGACACTATGCGACGGTTGACAACTATGCAGATTGCTATGAGTGCTGCCGACTTTCACCATCTACACTTTTGGAAACAATTCTGCGCATACATGACAGAACTTGAGAACGGACGCACATCGCTGCCTGAACTGCCAACTTGCCCATAATGCATAGCTTCTAAACTGCGGACCTGCGAGTACAGGGACAATGAAAAGAGCATGAGCAAGAGGTGAATCAAGTAACCGCAGTGTTGTGAGCAGTAGAGAACACCAGCACGCGCCACTTCCTGCTCACCGAATACATCCTTTAAAGGAAGGCGTCCCTGGCCACAGATGGCGACACTATGCGACGGTTGACAAGTATGAAGATTGCGATGAGTGCTGCCGACTTTCATCAACTACACTTTTGGAAACAATTCTGCGCGTACATGACAGAACTTGAGAACGGACGCACATCGCTGCCTGAACTGCCAACTTGCCCAGAATGCATAGCTTCTAAACTGCGGACCTGCGAGTACAGGGACAATGAAAAGAGCATGAGCAAGAGGTGAATCAAGTATCCGCAGTGTTGTGAGCAGTAGAGAACACCAGCACGCGCCACTTCCTGCTCACCGAATACATCCTTTAAAAGGCAGGCGTCGCTGGCCACAGATGGCGACACTATGTGACGGTTGACAAGTATGCAGATTGCGATGAGCGCTGCCGAATTTCACCATCTACACTTTTTGGAAGCAACTTTGCGTGTACATGACAGAACTTGAGAACGGACGCACATCGCTGCCTGAACTGCCAACTTGCCCAGAATGTATAGCTTCTAAACTGCATACCTGCGAGTACCGGGACAATGAAAAGAGCACCAGCAAGAGGTGAATCAAGTAACCACAGTGTTGTGAGCAGTAGAGAACACCAGCAGCCGCGCCACTTCCTGCTCACCGAAAACATCATTTAAAAGGTAGGCGTCGCTAGCCACAGATGGCGACACTATGCGACGGTTGACAAGTATGCAGATTGCGATGAGCGCTGCCGACTTTCACCATCTACACTTTTGGAAACAATAATGCGCGTACATGACACAACTCGAGGACGGACGAACACCGCTGCCTGAACTGCCAACTTGCCCAGAATGCATAGCTTCTAAACTGCGGACCTGCGAGTACAGGGACAATGAAAAGAGCATGAGCAAGAGGTGAATCAGGTAACCGCAGTGTTGTGAGCAGTAGAGAACACCAGCACGCGCCACTTCCTGCTCACCGAATACATCCTTTAAAAGGCAGGCGTCGCTGGCCACAGATGGCGACACTATGTGACGGTTGACAAGTATGCAGATTGCGATGAGCGCTGCCGACTTTCACCATCTACACTTTTTGGAAACAACTTTGCGTGTACATGACAGAACTTGAGAACGGACGCACATCGCTGCCTGAACTGCCAACTTGCCCATAATGTATAGCTTCTAAACTGCATACCTGCGAGTACCGGGACAATGAAAAGAGCACCAGCAAGAGGTGAATCAAGTAACCACAGTGTTGTGAGCAGTAGAGAACACCATCACAAGCCACTTCCTGCTCACCGAATACAGCTTTTATAAGGTAGGCGTCGCTGGCCACAGATGGCGACACTATGCGACGGTTGACAAGCATGCAGATTGCTATGAGCGCTGCCGACTTTCACCATCTACACTTTTGGAAACAACTCTGAGCGTACATGACAGAACATGAAAATGGACGCACATCGCTGCCTGAACTGTCAGGTTGCCCAGAATGTATAGCTTCTAAACTACGGACCTGCGAGTACCGGGACAATGAAAAGAGCATGAGCAAGAGTGTGAATCAAGTAACCGCAGTGTTGTGAGCAGTAGAGAACACCAGCACGCGCCACTTCCTGCTCACCGAATATATCATTTAAAAGGTAGGCGTCGCTGGCCACAGATGGCGACACTATGCGACGGTTGACAAGTATACAGATTGCGATGAGCGCTGCCGACTTTCACCATCTACACTTTTGGAAACAACTCTGAGCGTACATGACAGAACATGAAAATGGATGCACATCGCTGCCTGAACTGTCAGCTTGCCCAGAATGTATAGCTTCTAAACTACGGACCTGCGAGTACCGGGACAATGAAAAGAGCATGAGCAAGAGTGTGAATCAAGTAACCGCAGTGTTGAGAGCAGTAGAGAACACCAGCACGCGCCACTTCCTGCTCACCGAATACAGCTTTTATAAGGAAGGCGTCACTGGCCACAGATGGCGACACTATGTGACGGTTGACAAGTATGCAGATTGCGATGAGCGCTGCCGAATTTCACCATCTACACTTTTTGGAAACAACTTTGCGTGTACATGACAGAACTTGAGAACGGACGCACATCGCTGCCTGAACTGCCAACTTGCCCAGAATGTATAGCTTCTAAACTGCATACCTGCGAGTACCGGGACAATGAAAAGAGCACCAGCAAGAGGTGAATCAAGTAACCACAGTGTTGTGAGCAGCAGAGAACACCAGCACGCGCCACTTCCTGCTCACCGAAAACATCATTTAAAAGGTAGGCGTCGCTAGCCACAGATGGCGACACTATGCGACGGTTGACAAGTATGCAGATTGCGATGAGCGCTGCCGACTTTCACCATATACACTTTTTGGAAACAACTTTGCGTGTACATGGCTGAACATGAAAATGGACGCACATCGCTGCCTGAACTGTCAGCTTGCCCAGAATGTATAGCTTCTAAACTACGGACCTGCGAGTACCGGGACAATGAAAAGAGCATAAGCATGAGTGTGAATCACGTAACCGCAGTGTTGTGAGCAGTAGAGAACACCAGCACGCGCCACTTCCTGCTCACCGAATACATCCTTTAAAGGAAGGCGTCCTTGGCCACAGATGGCGACACTATGCGAGGGTTGACAAGTATGAAGATTGCGATGAGTGCTGCCGACTTTCACCATCTACACTTTTGGAAACAATTCTGCGCGTACATGACAGAACTTGAGAACGGACGCACATCGCTGCCTGAACTGCCAACTTGCCCAGAATGCATAGCTTCTAAACTGCGGACCTGCGAGTACAGGGACAATGAAAAGAGCATGAGCAAGAGGTGAATCAAGTAACCGCAGTGTTGTGAGCAGTAGAGAACACCAGCACGCGCCACTTCCTGCTCACCGAATACATCCTTTAAAAGGCAGGCGTCGCTGGCCACAGATGGCGACACTATGTGACGGTTGACAAGTATGCAGATTGCGATGAGCGCTGCCGAATTTCACCATCTACACTTTTTGGAAACAACTTTGCGTGTACATGACAGAACTTGAGAACGGACGCACATCGCTGCCTGAACTGCCAACTTGCCCAGAATGTATAGCTTCTAAACTGCATACCTGCGAGTACCGGGACAATGAAAAGAGCACCAGCAAGAGGTGAATCAAGTAACCACAGTGTTGTGAGCAGTAGAGAACACCAGCACGCGCCACTTCCTGCTCACCGAAAACATCATTTAAAAGGTAGGCGTCGCCAGCCACAGATGGCGACACTATGCGACGGTTGACAAGTATGCAGATTGCGATGAGCGCTGCCGACTTTCACCATCTACACTTTTGGAAACAATTCTGCGCGTACATGACAGAACTCGAGGACGGACGCACATCGCTGCCTGAACAGCCAACTTGCCCAGAATGCATAGCTTCTAAACTGCGGACCTGCGAGTACAGGGACAATGAAAAGAGCATGAGCAAGAGGTGAATCAGGTAACCGCAGTGTTGTGAGCAGTAGAGAACACCAGCACGCGCCACTTTCTGCTCACCGAATACATCCTTTAAAAGGCAGGCGTCGCTGGCCACAGATGGCGACACTATGTGACGGTTGACAAGTATGCAGATTGCGATGAGCGCTGCCGACTTTCACCATCTACACTTTTTGGAAACAACTTTGCGTGTACATGACAGAACTTGAGAACGGACGCACATCGCTGCCTGAACTGCCAACTTGCCCAGAATGTATAGCTTCTAAACTGCATACCTGCGAGTAACGGGACAATGAAAAGAGCACCAGCAAGAGGTGAATCAAGTAACCACAGTGTTGTGAGCAGTAGAGAACACCAGCACGCGCCACTTCTTGCTCACCGAATACATCCTTTAAAAGGTAGGCGTCGCTGGCCACAGATGGCGACAGTATGTGACGGTTGAACAGTATGGAGATTGCGATGAGCGCTGCCGTCTTTCACCATCTAAACTTGTGGAAACAACTTTGCGCGTACATGACAGAACATGAGAATGGACGCACATCACGGCCTTAACTGCGAACTTGCCCAGAATGTATAGCTTCTAAGCTGTATACCTGTGAGTACCGGGGCAATGAAAAAAGCACAAGCAAGATGTGAATCAAGCAACCGCAGTGTTGTGAGCAGTAGAGAACACCATCACACGCAACTTCCTGCTCACCGAATACAGCTTTTATAAGGTAGGCGTCGCTGGCCACAGATAGCGACACTATGCGACGGTTGACAACTATGCAGATTGCTATGAGCGCTGCCGACTTTCACCATCTACACTTTTGAAACAACTCTGAGCGTACATGACAGAACATGAAAATGGATGCACATCGCTGCCTGAACTGTCAGCTTGCCCAGAATGTATAGCTTCTAAACTACGGACCTGCGAGTACCGGGACAATGAAAAGAGCATGAGCAAGAGTGTGAATCAAGTAACCGCAGTGTTGAGAGCAGTAGAGAACACCAGCACGCGCCACTTCCTGCTCACCGAATACAGCTTTTATAAGGAAGGCGTCACTGGCCACAGATGGCGACACTATGTGACGGTTGACAAGTATGCAGATTGCGATGAGCGCTGCCGAATTTCACCATCTACACTTTTTGGAAACAACTTTGCGTGTACATGACAGAACTTGAGAACGGACGCACATCGCTGCCTGAACTGCCAACTTGCCCAGAATGTATAGCTTCTAAACTGCATACCTGCGAGTACCGGGACAATGAAAAGAGCACCAGCAAGAGGTGAATCAAGTAACCACAGTGTTGTGAGCAGCAGAGAACACCAGCACGCGCCACTTCCTGCTCACCGAAAACATCATTTAAAAGGTAGGCGTCGCTAGCCACAGATGGCGACACTATGCGACGGTTGACAAGTATGCAGATTGCGATGAGCGCTGCCGACTTTCACCATATACACTTTTTGGAAACAACTTTGCGTGTACATGGCAGAACATGAAAATGGACGCACATCGCTGCCTGAACTGTCAGCTTGCCCAGAATGTATAGCTTCTAAACTACGGACCTGCGAGTACCGGGACAATGAAAAGAGCATGAGCATGAGTGTGAATCACGTAACCGCAGTGTTGTGAGCAGTAGAGAACACCAGCACGCGCCACTTCCTGCTCACCGAATACATCCTTTAAAGGAAGGCGTCCTTGGCCACAGATGGCGACACTATGCGAGGGTTGACAAGTATGAAGATTGCGATGAGTGCTGCCGACTTTCACCATCTACACTTTTGGAAACAATTCTGCGCGTACATGACAGAACTTGAGAACGGACGCACATCGCTGCCTGAACTGCCAACTTGCCCAGAATGCATAGCTTCTAAACTGCGGACCTGCGAGTACAGGGACAATGAAAAGAGCATGAGCAAGAGGTGAATCATGTAACCGCAGTGTTGTGAGCAGTAGAGAACACCAGCACGCGCCACTTCCTGCTCACCGAATACATCCTTTAAAAGGCAGGCGTCGCTGGCCACAGATGGCGACACTATGTGACGGTTGACAAGTATGCAGATTGCGATGAGCGCTGCCGAATTTCACCATCTACACTTTTTGGAAACAACTTTGCGTGTACATGACAGAACTTGAGAACGGGCGCACATCGCTGCCTGAACTGCCAACTTGCCCAGAATGTATAGCTTCTAAACTGCATACCTGCGAGTACCGGGACAATGAAAAGAGCACCAGCAAGAGGTGAATCATGTAACCACAGTGTTGTGAGCAGTAGAGAACACCAGCACGCGCCACTTCCTGCTCACCGAAAACATCATTTAAAAGGTAGGCGTCGCCAGCCACAGATGGCGACACTATGCGACGGTTGACAAGTATGCAGATTGCGATGAGCGCTGCCGACGTTCACCATCTACACTTTTGGAAACAATTCTGCGCGTACATGACAGAACTCGAGGACGGACGCACATCGCTGCCTGAACTGCCAACTTGCCCAGAATGCATAGCTTCTAAACTGCGGACCTGCGAGTACAGGGACAATGAAAAGAGCATGAGCAAGAGGTGAATCAGGTAACCGCAGTGTTGTGAGCAGTAGAGAACACCAGCACGCGCCACTTTCTGCTCACCGAATACATCCTTTAAAAGGCAGGCGTCGCTGGCCACAGATGGCGACACTATGTGACGGTTGACAAGTATGCAGATTGCGATGAGCGCTGCCGACTTTCACCATCTACACTTTTTGGAAACAACTTTGCGTGTACATGACAGAACTTGAGAACGGACGCACATCGCTGCCTGAACTGCCAACTTGCCCAGAATGTATAGCTTCTAAACTGCATACCTGCGAGTACCGGGACAATGAAAAGAGCACCAGCAAGAGGCGAATCAAGTAACCACAGTGTTGTGAGCAGTAGAGAACACCAGCACGCGCCACTTCTTGCTCACCGAATACATCCTTTAAAAGGTAGGCGTCGCTGGCCACAGATGGCGACAGTATGTGACGGTTGAACAGTATGGAGATTGCGATGAGCGCTGCCGTCTTTCACCATCTAAACTTGTGGAAACAACTTTGCGCGTACATGACAGAACATGAGAATGGACGCACATCACGGCCTTAACTGCGAACTTGCCCAGAATGTATAGCTTCTAAGCTGTATACCTGTGAGTACCGGGGCAATGAAAAAAGCACAAGCAAGATGTGAATCAAGCAACCGCAGTGTTGTGAGCAGTAGAGAACACCATCACACGCCACTTCCTGCTCACCGAATACAGCTTTTATAAGGTAGGCGTCGCTGGCCACAGATAGCGACACTATGCGACGGTTGACAACTATGCAGATTGCTATGAGCGCTGCCGATTTTCACCATCTACACTTTTGGAAACAACTCTGAGCGTACATGACAGAACATGAAAATGGATGCACATCGCTGCCTGAACTGTCAGCTTGCCCAGAATGTATAGCTTCTAAACTACGGACCTGCGAGTACCGGGACAATGAAAAGAGCATGAGCAAGAGTGTGAATCAAGTAACCGCAGTGTTGTGAGCAGTAGAGAACACCAGCACGCGCCACTTCCTGCTCACCGAATACATCCTTTAAAGGAAGGCGTCCCTGGCCACAGATGGCGACACTATGCGACGGTTGACAAGTATGAAGATTGCGATGAGTGCTGCCGACTTTCATCATCTACACTTTTGGAAACAATTCTGCGCGTACATGACAGAACTTGAGAACGGACGCACATCGCTGCCTGAACTGCCAACTTGCCCAGAATGCATAGCTTCTAAACTGCGGACCTGCGAGTACAGGGACAATGAAAAGAGCATGAGCAAGAGGTGAATCAAGTAACCGCAGTGTTGTGAGCAGTAGATAACACCAGCACGCGCCACTTCCTGCTCACCGAATACATCCTTTAAAACGCAGGCGTCGCTGGCCACAGATGGCGACACTATGTGACGGTTGACAAGTATGCAGATTGCGATGAGCGCTGCCAAATTTCACCATCTACACTTTTTGGAAACAACTTTGCGTGTACATGACAGAACTTGAGAACGGACGCACATCGCTGCCTGAACTGCCAACTTGCCCAGAATGTATAGCTTCTAAACTGCATACCTGCGAGTACCGGGACAATGAAAAGAGCACCAGCAAGAGGTGAATCAAGTAACCACAGTGTTGTGAGCAGCAGAGAACACCAGCACGCGCCACTTCCTGCTCACCGAAAACATCATTTAAAAGGTAGGCGTTGCTAGCCACAGATGGCGACACTATGCGACGGTTGACAAGTATGCAGATTGCGATGAGCGCTGCCGACTTTCACCATCTACACTTTTGGAAACAATTCTGCGCGTACATGACAGAACTCGAGGACGGACGCACATCGCTGCCTGAGCTGCCAACTTGCCCAGAATGCATAGCTTCTAAACTGCGGCCCTGCGAGTACAGGGACAATGAAAAGAGCATGAGCAAGAGGTGAATCAAGTAACCGCAGTGTTGTGAGCAGTAGAGAACACCAGCACGCGCCACTTCCTGCTCACCGAATACATCCTTTAAAAGGCAGGCGTCGCTGGCCACTGATGGCGACACTATGTGACGGTTGACAAGTATGCAGATTGCGATGAGCGCTGCCGAATTTCACCATCTACACTTTTTGGAAACAACTTTGCGTGTACATGACAGAACTTGAGAACGGACGCACATCGCTGCCTGAACTGTCAGCTTGCCCAGAATGTATAGCTTCTAAACTACGGACCTGCGAGTACCGGGACAATGAAAAGAGCATGAGCAAGAGTGTGAATCAAGTAACCGCAGTGTTGTGAGCAGTAGAGAACACCAGCACGCGCCACTTCCTGCTCACCGAATACATCCTTTAAAGGAAGGCGTCCTTGGCCACAGATGGCGACACTATGCGACGGTTGACAAGTATGAAGATTGCGATGAGTGCTGCCGACTTTCATCAACTACACTTTTGGAAACAATTCTGCGCGTACATGACAGAACTTGAGAACGGACGCACATCGCTGCCTGAGCTGCCAACTTGCCCAGAATGCATAGCTTCTAAACTGCGGACCTGCGAGTACAGGGACAATGAAAAGAGCATGAGCAAGAGGTGAATCAAGTAACCGCAGTGTTGTGAGCAGTAGAGAACACCAGCACGCGCCACTTCCTGCTCACCGAATACATCCTTTAAAAGGCAGGCGTCGCTGGCCACAGATGGCGACACTATGTGACGGTTGACAAGTATGCAGATTGCGATGAGCGCTGCCGAATTTCACCATCTACACTTTTTGGAAACAACTTTGCGTGTACATGACAGAACTTGAGAACGGACGCACATCGCTGCCTGAACTGCCAACTTGCCCAGAATGTATAGCTTCTAAACTGCATACCTGCGAGTACCGGGACAATGAAAAGAGCACCAGCAAGAGGTGAATCAAGTAACCACAGTGTTGTGAGCAGTAGAGAACACCAGCACGCGCCACTTCCTGCTCACCGAAAACATCATTTAAAAGGTCGGCGTCGCTAGCCACAGATGGCGACACTATGCGACGGTTGACAAGTATGCAGATTGCGATGAGCGCTGCCGACTTTCACCATCTACACTTTTGGAAACAATTCTGCGCGTACATGACAGAACTCGAGGACGGACGCACATCGCTGCCTGAACTGCCAACTTGCCCAGAATGCATAGCTTCTAAACTGCGGACCTGCGAGTACAGGGACAATGAAAAGAGCATGAGCAAGAGGTGAATCAGGTAACCGCAGTGTTGTGAGCAGTAGAGAACACCAGCACGCGCCACTTCCTGCTCACCGAATACATCCTCTAAAAGGCAGGCGTCGCTGGCCACAGATGGCGACACTATGTGACGGTTGACAAGTATGCAGATTGCGATGAGCGCTGCCGACTTTCACCATCTACACTTTTTGGAAACAACTTTGCGTGTACATGACAGAACTTGAGAACGGACGCACATCGCTGCCTGAACTGCCAACTTGCCCAGAATGTATAGCTTCCAAACTGCATACCTGCGAGTACCGGGACAATGAAAAGAGCACCAGCAAGAGGTGAATCAAGTAACCACAGTGTTGTGAGCAGTAGAGAACACCAGCACGCGCCACTTCTTGCTCACCGAATACATCCTTTAAAAGGTAGGCGTCGCTGGCCACAGATGGCGACAGTATGTGACGGTTGAACAGTATGGAGATTGCGATGAGCGCTGCCGTCTTTCACCATCTACATTTGTGGAAACAACTTTGCGCGTACATGACAGAACATGAGAATGGACGCACATCATGGCCTTAACTGCGAACTTGCCCAGAATGTATAGCTTCTAAGCTGTATACCTGTGAGTACCGGGGCAATGAAAAAAGCACAAGCAAGACGTGAATCAAGCAACCGCAGTGTTGTGAGCAGTAGAGAACACCATCACACGCCACTTCCTGCTCACCGAATACAGCTTTTATAAGGTAGGCGTCGCTGGCCACAGATAGCGACACTATGCGACGGTTGACAACTATGCAGATTGCTATGAGTGGTGCCGACTTTCACCATCTACACTTTTGGAAACAACTCTGAGCGTACATGACAGAACATGAAAATGGACGCACATCGCTGCCTGAACTGCCAACTTCCCCAGAATGTATAGCTTCTAAACTGCATACCTGCGAGTACCGGGACAATGAAAAGAGCACCAGCAAGAGGTGAATCAAGTAACCACAGTGTTGTGAGGAGCAGAGAACACCAGCACGCGCCACTTCCTGCTCACCGAAAACATCATTTAAAAGGTAGGCGTCGCTAGCCACAGATGGCGACACTATGCGACGGTTGACAAGTATGCAGATTTCGATGAGCGCTGCCGACTTTCACCATATACACTTTTTGGAAACAACTTTGCGTGTACATGGCAGAACATGAAAATGGACGCACATCGCTGCCTGAACTGCCAACATGTCCATAATGTATAGCTTCTAAACTGCATAACTGCCAGTACCGGGACAATGAAAAGAGCACCAGCAAGAGGTGAATCAAGTAACCACAGTGTTGTGAGCAGTAGAGAACACCAGCACGCACCACTTCCTGCTCACCGAATACATCATTTAAAAGGTAGGCGTCGCTGGCCACAGATGGCGACACTATGCGACGGTTGACAAGTATGCAGATTGCGATGAGCGCTGCCGACTTTCACCATCTACACTTTTGGAAACAACTCTGAGCGTACATGACAGAACATGAAAATGGACGCACATCGCTGCCTGAACTGTCAGCTTGCCCAGAATGTATAGCTTCTAAACTACGGACCTGCGAGTACCGGGACAATGAAAAGGGCATGAGCAAGAGGTGAATCAAGTAACCGCAGTGTTGTGAGCAGTAGAGAACACCAGCACGCGTCACTTCTTGCTCACCGAATACATCCTTAAAAAGGTAGGCGTCGCTGGCCACAGATGGCGACACTATGTGACGGTTGACAAGTATGCAGATTGCGATGAGCGCTGCCGAATTTCACCATCTACACTTTTTGGAAACAACTTTGCGTGTACATGGCAGAACTTGAGAACGGACGCACATCGCTGCCTGAACTGCCAACTTGCCCAGAATGTATAGCTTCTAAACTGCATACCTGCGAGTACCGGGACAATGAAAAGAGCACCAGCAAGAGGTGAATCAAGTAACCACAGTGTTGTGAGCAGTAGAGAACACCAGCACGCGCCACTTCCTGCTCACCGAATACAGCTTTTATAAGGTAGGCGTCGCTGGCCACAGATGGCGACACTATGCGACGGTTGACAAGCATGCAAATTGCTATGAGCGCTGCCGACTTTCACCATCTACACTTTTGGAAACAACTCTGAGGGTACATGACAGAACATGAAAATGGACGCACATCGCTGCCTGAACTGTCAGCTTGCCCAGAATGTATAGCTTCTAAACTACGGACCTGCGAGTACCGGGACAATGAAAAGAGCATGAGCAAGAGTGTGAATCAAGTAACCGCAGTGTTGTGAGCAGTAGAGAACACCAGCACGCGCCACTTCCTGCTCACCGAATACATCCTTTAAAGGAAGGCGTCCTTGGCCACAGATGGCGACACTATGCGACGGTTGACAAGTATGAAGATTGCGATGAGTGCTGCCGACTTTCACCATCTACACTTTTGGAAACAATTCTGCGCGTACATGACAGAACTTGAGAACGGACGCACATCGCTGCCTGAACTGCCAACTTGCCCATAATGCATAGCTTCTAAACTGCGGACCTGCGAGTACAGGGACAATGAAAAGAGCATGAGCAAGAGGTGAATCAAGTAACCGCAGTGTTGTGAGCAGTAGAGAACACCAGCACGCGCCACTTCCTGCTCACCGAATACATCCTTTAAAGGAAGGCGTCCCTGGCCACAGATGGCGACACTATGCGACGGTTGACAAGTATGAAGATTGCGATGAGTGCTGCCGACTTTCATCAACTACACTTTTGGAAACAATTCTGCGCGTACATGACAGAACTTGAGAACGGACGCACATCGCTGCCTGAACTGCCAACTTGCCCAGAATGCATAGCTTCTAAACTGCGGACCTGCGAGTACAGGGACAATGAAAAGAGCATGAGCAAGAGGTGAATCAAGTATCCGCAGTGTTGTGAGCAGTAGAGAACACCAGCACGCGCCACTTCCTGCTCACCGAATACATCCTTTAAAAGGCAGGCGTCGCTGGCCACAGATGGCGACACTATGTGACGGTTGACAAGTATGCAGGTTGCGATGAGCGCTGCCGAATTTCACCATCTACACTTTTTGGAAGCAACTTTGCGTGTACATGACAGAATTTGAGAACGGACGCACATCGCTGCCTGAACTGCCAACTTGCCCAGAATGTATAGCTTCTAAACTGCATACCTGCGAGTACCGGGACAATGAAAAGAGCACCAGCAAGAGGTGAATCAAGTAACCGCAGTGTTGTGAGCAGTGGAGAACACCAGCACACGCCACTTCCTGCTCACCATTCGAATACATCCTTTAAAGGAAGGCGTCCCTGGCCACAGATGGCGACACTATGCGACGGTTGACAAGTATGAAGATTGCGATGAGTGCTGCCGAATTTCACCATCTACACTTTTTGGAAACAACTTTGCGTGTACATGACAGAACTTGAGAACGGACGCACATCGCTGCCTGAACTGCCAACTTGCCCAGAATGTATAGCTTCTAAACTGCATACCTGCGAGTACCGGGACAATGAAAAGAGCACCAGCAAGAGGTGAATCAAGTAACCACAGTGTTGTGAGCAGTAGAGAACACCAGCACGCGCCACTTCCTGCTCACCGAAAACATCATTTAAAAGGTAGGCGTCGCTAGCCACAGATGGCGACACTATGCGACGGTTGACAAGTATGCAGATTGCGATGAGCGCTGCCGACTTTCACCATCTACACTTTTGGAAACAATTCTGCGCGTACATGACAGAACTCGAGGACGGACGCACATCGCTGCCTGAACTGCCAACTTGCCCAGAATGCATAGCTTCTAAACTGCGGACCTGCGAGTACAGGGACAATGAAAAGAGCATGAGCAAGAGGTGAATCAGGTAACCGCAGTGTTGTGAGCAGTAGAGAACACCAGCACGCGCCACTTCCTGCTCACCGAATACATCCTCTAAAAGGCAGGCGTCGCTGGCCACAGATGGCGACACTATGTGACGGTTGACAAGTATGCAGATTGCGATGAGCGCTGCCGACTTTCACCATCTACACTTTTTGGAAACAACTTTGCGTGTACATGACAGAACTTGACAACGGACGCACATCGCTGCCTGAACTGCCAACTTGCCCAGAATGTATAGCTTCCAAACTGCATACCTGCGAGTACCGGGACAATGAAAAGAGCACCAGCAAGAGGTGAATCAAGTAACCACAGTGTTGTGAGCAGTAGAGAACACCAGCACGCGCCACTTCTTGCTCACCGAATACATCCTTTAAAAGGTAGGCGTCGCTGGCCACAGATGGCGACAGTATGTGACGGTTGAACAGTATGGAGATTGCGATGAGCGCTGCCGTCTTTCACCATCTACATTTGTGGAAACAACTTTCCGCGTACATGACAGAACATGAGAATGGACGCACATCATGGCCTTAACTGCGAACTTGCCCAGAATGTATAGCTTCTAAGCTGTATACCTGTGAGTACCGGGGCAATGAAAAAAGCACAAGCAAGACGTGAATCAAGCAACCGCAGTGTTGTGAGCAGTAGAGAACACCATCACACGCCACTTCCTGCTCACCGAATACAGCTTTTATAAGGTAGGCGTCGCTGGCCACAGATAGCGACACTATGCGACGGTTGACAACTATGCAGATTGCTATGAGTGGTGCCGACTTTCACCATCTACACTTTTGGAAACAACTCTGAGCGTACATGACAGAACATGAAAATGGACGCACATCGCTGCCTGAACTGCCAACTTCCCCAGAATGTATAGCTTCTAAACTGCATACCTGCGAGTACCGGGACAATGAAAAGAGCACCAGCAAGAGGTGAATCAAGTAACCACAGTGTTGTGAGGAGCAGAGAACACCAGCACGCGCCACTTCCTGCTCACCGAAAACATCATTTAAAAGGTAGGCGTCGCTAGCCACAGATGGCGACACTATGCGACGGTTGACAAGTATGCAGATTTCGATGAGCGCTGCCGACTTTCACCATATACACTTTTTGGAAACAACTTTGCGTGTACATGGCAGAACATGAAAATGGACGCACATCGCTGCCTGAACTGCCAACATGTCCATAATGTATAGCTTCTAAACTGCATAACTGCCAGTACCGGGACAATGAAAAGAGCACCAGCAAGAGGTGAATCAAGTAACCACAGTGTTGTGAGCAGTAGAGAACACCAGCACGCACCACTTCCTGCTCACCGAATACATCATTTAAAAGGTAGGCGTCGCTGGCCACAGATGGCGACACTATGCGACGGTTGACAAGTATGCAGATTGCGATGAGCGCTGCCGACTTTCACCATCTACACTTTTGGAAACAACTCTGAGCGTACATGACAGAACATGAAAATGGACGCACATCGCTGCCTGAACTGTCAGCTTGCCCAGAATGTATAGCTTCTAAACTACGGACCTGCGAGTACCGGGACAATGAAAAGGGCATGAGCAAGAGGTGAATCACGTAACCGCAGTGTTGTGAGCAGTAGAGAACACCAGCACGCGTCACTTCTTGCTCACCGAATACATCCTTAAAAAGGTAGGCGTCGCTGGCCACAGATGGCGACACTATGTGACGGTTGACAAGTATGCAGATTGCGATGAGCGCTGCCGAATTTCACCATCTACACTTTTTGGAAACAACTTTGCGTGTACATGGCAGAACTTGAGAACGGACGCACATCGCTGCCTGAACTGCCAACTTGGCCAGAATGTATAGCTTCTAAACTGCATACCTGCGAGTACCGGGACAATGAAAAGAGCACCAGCAAGAGGTGAATCAAGTAACCACAGTGTTGTGAGCAGTAGAGAACACCAGCACGCGCCACTTCCTGCTCACCGAATACATCCTTTAAAGGAAGGCGTCCCTGGCCACAGATGGCGACACTATGCGACGGTTGACAAGTATGAAGATTGCGATGAGTGCTGCCGACTTTCATCAACTACACTTTTGGAAACAATTCTGCGCGTACATGACAGAACTTGAGAACGGACGCACATCGCTGCCTGAACTGCCAACTTGCCCAGAATGCATAGCTTCTAAACTGCGGACCTGCGAGTACAGCGACAATGAAAAGAGCATGAGCAAGAGGTGAATCAAGTATCCGCAGTGTTGTGAGCAGTAGAGAACACCAGCACGCGCCACTTCCTGCTCACCGAATACATCCTTTAAAAGGCAGGCGTCGCTGGCCACAGATGGCGACACTATGTGACGGTTGACAAGTATGCAGGTTGCGATGAGCGCTGGCGAATTTCACCATCTACACTTTTTGGAAGCAACTTTGCGTGTACATGACAGAACTTGAGAACGGACGCACATCGCTGCCTGAACTGCCAACTTGCCCAGAATGTATAGCTTCTAAACTGCATACCTGCGAGTACCGGGACAATGAAAAGAGCACCAGCAAGAGGTGAATCATGTAACCGCAGTGTTGTGAGCAGTGGAGAACACCAGCACACGCCACTTCCTGCTCACCATTCGAATACATCCTTTAAAGGAAGGCGTCCCTGGCCACAGATGGCGACACTATGCGACGGTTGACAAGTATGAAGATTGCGATGAGTGCTGCCGACTTTCATCAACTACACTTTTGGAAACAATTCTGCGCGTACATGACAGAACTTGAGAACGGACGCACATCGCTGCCTGAGCTGCCAACTTGCCCAGAATGCATAGCTTCTAAACTGCGGACCTGCGAGTACAGGGACAATGAAAAGAGCATGAGCAAGAGGTGAATCAAGTAACCGCAGTGTTGTGAGCAGTAGAGAACACCAGCACGCGCCACTTCCTGCTCACCGAATGCATCCTTTAAAAGGCAGGCGTCGCTGGCCACAGATGGCGACACTATGTGACGGTTGACAAGTATGCAGATTGCGATGAGCGCTGCCGACTTTCACCATCTACACTTTTTGGAAACAACTTTGCGTGTACATGACAGAACTTGAGAACGGACGCACATCGCTGCCTGAACTGCCAACTTGCCCAGAATGTATAGCTTCTAAACTGCATACCTGCGAGTACCGGGACAATGAAAAGAGCACCAGCAAGAGGTGAATCAAGTAACCACAGTGTTGTGAGCAGTAGAGAACACCAGCACGCGCCACTTCCTGCTCACCGAAAACATCATTTAAAAGGTAGGCGTCGCTAGCCACAGATGGCGACACTATGCGACGGTTGACAAGTATGCAGATTGCGATGAGCGCTGCCGACTTTCACCATCTACACTTTTGGAAACAATTCTGCGCGTACATGACAGAACTCGAGGACGGACGCACATCGCTGCCTGAACTGCCAACTTGCCCAGAATGCATAGCTTCTAAACTGCGGACCTGCGAGTACAGGGACAATGAAAAGAGCATGAGCAAGAGGTGAATCAGGTAACCGCAGTGTTGTGAGCAGTAGAGAACACCAGCACGCGCCACTTCCTGCTCACCGAATACATCCTCTAAAAGGCAGGCGTCGCTGGCCACAGATGGCGACACTATGTGACGGTTGACAAGTATGCAGATTGCGATGAGCGCTGCCGACTTTCACCATCTACACTTTTTGGAAACAACTTTGCGTGTACATGACAGAACTTGAGAACGGACGCACATCGCTGCCTGAACTGCCAACTTGCCCAGAATGTATAGCTTCCAAACTGCATACCTGCGAGTACCGGGACAATGAAAAGAGCACCAGCAAGAGGTGAATCTAGTAACCACAGTGTTGTGAGCAGTAGAGAACACCAGCACGCGCCACTTCTTGCTCACCGAATACATCCTTTAAAAGGTAGGCGTCGCTGGCCACAGATGGCGACAGTATGTGACGGTTGAACAGTATGGAGATTGCGATGAGCGCTGCCGTCTTTCACCATCTACATTTGTGGAAACAACTTTGCGCGTACATGACAGAACATGAGAATGGACGCACATCATGGCCTTAACTGCGAACTTGCCCAGAATGTATAGCTTCTAAGCTGTATACCTGTGAGTACCGGGGCAATGAAAAAAGCACAAGCAAGACGTGAATCAAGCAACCGCAGTGTTGTGAGCAGTAGAGAACACCATCACACGCCACTTCCTGCTCACCGAATACAGCTTTTATAAGGTAGGCGTCGCTGGCCACAGATAGCGACACTATGCGACGGTTGACAACTATGCAGATTGCTATGAGTGGTGCCGACTTTCACCATCTACACTTTTGGAAACAACTCTGAGCGTACATGACAGAACATGAAAATGGACGCACATCGCAGCCTGAACTGCCAACTTCCCCAGAATGTATAGCTTCTAAACTGCATACCTGCGAGTACCGGGACAATGAAAAGAGCACCAGCAAGAGGTGAATCAAGTAACCACAGTGTTGTGAGGAGCAGAGAACACCAGCACGCACCACTTCCTGCTCACCGAATACATCATTTAAAAGGTAGGCGTCGCTGGCCACAGATGGCGACACTATGCGACGGTTGACAAGTATGCAGATTGCGATGAGCGCTGCCGACTTTCACCATCTACACTTTTGGAAACAACTCTGAGCGTACATGACAGAACATGAAAATGGACGCACATCGCTGCCTGAACTGTCAGCTTGCCCAGAATGTATAGCTTCTAAACTACGGACCTGCGAGTACCGGGACAATGAAAAGGGCATGAGCAAGAGGTGAATCAAGTAACCGCAGTGTTGTGAGCAGTAGAGAACACCAGCACGCGTCACTTCTTGCTCACCGAATACATCCTTAAAAAGGTAGGCGTCGCTGGCCACAGATGGCGACACTATGTGACGGTTGACAAGTATGCAGATTGCGATGAGCGCTGCCGAATTTCACCATCTACACTTTTTGGAAACAACTTTGCGTGTACATGGCAGAATTGAGAACGGACGCACATCGCTGCCTGAACTGCCAACTTGCCCGGAATGTATAGCTTCTAAACTGCATACCTGCGAGTACCGGGACAATGAAAAGAGCACCAGCAAGAGGTGAATCAAGTAACCACAGTGTTGTGAGCAGTAGAGAACACCAGCACGCGCCACTTCCTGCTCACCGAATACAGCTTTTATAAGGTAGGCGTCACTGGCCACAGATGGCGACACTATGCGACGGTTGACAAGCATGCAAATTGCTATGAGCGCTGCCGACTTTCACCATCTACACTTTTGGAAACAACTCTGAGGGTACATGACAGAACATGAAAATGGACGCACATCGCTGCCTGAACTGTCAGCTTGCCCAGAATGTATAGCTTCTAAACTACGGACCTGCGAGTACCGGGACAATGAAAAGAGCATGAGCAAGAGTGTGAATCAAGTAACCGCAGTGTTGTGAGCAGTAGAGAACACCAGCACGCGCCACTTCCTGCTCACCGAATACATCCTTTAAAGGAAGGCGTCCTTGGCCACAGATGGCGACACTATGTGACGGTTGACAAGTATGCAGATTGCGATGAGCGCTGCCGAATTTCACCATCTACACTTTTTGGAAACAACTTTGCGTGTACATGACAGAACTTGAGAACGGACGCACATCGCTGCCTGAACTGCCAACTTGCCCAGAATGTATAGCTTCTAAACTGCATACCTGCGAGTACCGGGACAATGAAAAGAGCACCAGCAAGAGGTGAATCAAGTAACCACAGTGTTGTGAGCAGTAGAGAACACCAGCACGCGCCACTTCCTGCTCACCGAAAACATCATTTAAAAAGTAGGCGTCGCCAGCCACAGATGGCGACACTATGCGACGGTTGACAAGTATGCAGATTGCGATGAGCGCTGCCGACTTTCACCATCTACACTTTTGGAAACAATTCTGCGCGTACATGACAGAACTCGAGGACGGACGCACATCGCTGCCTGAACTGCCAACTTGCCCAGAATGCATAGCTTCTAAACTGCGGACCTGCGAGTACAGGGACAATGAAAAGAGCATGAGCAAGAGGTGAATCAGGTAACCGCAGTGTTGTGAGCAGTAGAGAACACCAGCACGCGCCACTTTCTGCTCACCGAATACATCCTTTAAAAGGCAGGCGTCGCTGGCCACAGATGGCGACACTATGTGACGGTTGACAAGTATGCAGATTGCGATGAGCGCTGCCGACTTTCACCATCTACACTTTTTGGAAACAACTTTGCGTGTACATGACAGAACTTGAGAACGGACGCACATCGCTGCCTGAACTGCCAACTTGCCCAGAATGTATAGCTTCTAAACTGCATACCTGCGAGTACCGGGACAATGAAAAGAGCACCAGCAAGAGGCGAATCAAGTAACCACAGTGTTGTGAGCAGTAGAGAACACCAGCACGCGCCACTTCTTGCTCACCGAATACATCCTTTAAAAGGTAGGCGTCGCTGGCCACAGATGGCGACAGTATGTGACGGTTGAACAGTATGGAGATTGCGATGAGCGCTGCCGTCTTTCACCATCTAAACTTGTGGAAACAACTTTGCGCGTACATGACAGAACATGAGAATGGACGCACATCACGGCCTTAACTGCGAACTTGCCCAGAATGTATAGCTTCTAAGCTGTATACCTGTGAGTACCGGGGCAATGAAAAAAGCACAAGCAAGATGTGAATCAAGCAACCGCAGTGTTGTGAGCAGTAGAGAACACCATCACACGCCACTTCCTGCTCACCGAATACAGCTTTTATAAGGTAGGCGTCGCTGGCCACAGATAGCGACACTATGCGACGGTTGACAACTATGCAGATTGCTATGAGCGCTGCCGACTTTCACCATCTACACTTTTGGAAACAACTCTGAGCGTACATGACAGAACATGAAAATGGATGCACATCGCTGCCTGAACTGTCAGCTTGCCCAGAATGTATAGCTTCTAAACTACGGACCTGCGAGTACCGGGACAATGAAAAGAGCATGAGCAAGAGTGTGAATCAAGTAACCGCAGTGTTGTGAGCAGTAGAGAACACCAGCACGCGCCACTTCCTGCTCACCGAATACATCCTTTAAAGGAAGGCGTCCCTGGCCACAGATGGCGACACTATGCGACGGTTGACAAGTATGAAGATTGCGATGAGTGCTGCCGACTTTCATCATCTACACTTTTGGAAACAATTCTGCGCGTACATGACAGAACTTGAGAACGGACGCACATCGCTGCCTGAACTGCCAACTTGCCCAGAATGCATAGCTTCTAAACTGCGGACCTGCGAGTACAGGGACAATGAAAAGAGCATGAGCAAGAGGTGAATCAAGTAACCGCAGTGTTGTGAGCAGTAGATAACACCAGCACGCGCCACTTCCTGCTCACCGAATACATCCTTTAAAACGCAGTCGTCGCTGGCCACAGATGGCGACACTATGTGACGGTTGACAAGTATGCAGATTGCGATGAGCGCTGCCAAATTTCACCATCTACACTTTTTGGAAACAACTTTGCGTGTACATGACAGAACTTGAGAACGGACGCACATCGCTGCCTGAACTGCCAACTTGCCCAGAATGTATAGCTTCTAAACTGCATACCTGCGAGTACCGGGACAATGAAAAGAGCACCAGCAAGAGGTGAATCAAGTAACCACAGTGTTGTGAGCAGCAGAGAACACCAGCACGCGCCACTTCCTGCTCACCGAAAACATCATTTAAAAGGTAGGCGTCGCTAGCCACAGATGGCGACACTATGCGACTGTTGACAAGTATGCAGATTGCGATGAGCGCTGCCGACTTTCACCATCTACACTTTTGGAAACAATTCTGCGCGTACATGACAGAACTCGAGGACGGACGCACATCGCTGCCTGAGCTGCCAACTTGCCCAGAATGCATAGCTTCTAAACTGCGGACCTGCGAGTACAGGGACAATGAAAAGAGCATGAGCAAGAGGTGAATCAAGTAACCGCAGTGTTGTGAGCAGTAGAGAACACCAGCACGCGCCACTTCCTGCTCACCGAATACATCCTTTAAAAGGCAGGCGTCGCTGGCCACAGATGGCGACACTATGTGACGGTTGACAAGTATGCAGATTGCGATGAGCGCTGCCGAATTTCACCATCTACACTTTTTGGAAACAACTTTGCGTGTACATGACAGAACTTGAGAACGGACGCACATCGCTGCCTGAACTGTCAGCTTGCCCAGAATGTATAGCTTCTAAACTACGGACCTGCGAGTACCGGGACAATGAAAAGAGCATGAGCAAGAGTGTGAATCAAGTAACCGCAGTGTTGTGAGCAGTAGAGAACACCAGCACGCGCCACTTCCTGCTCACCGAATACATCCTTTAAAGGAAGGCGTCCTTGGCCACAGATGGCGACACTATGCGACGGTTGACAAGTATGAAGATTGCGATGAGTGCTGCCGACTTTCACCATCTACACTTTTGGAAACAATTCTGCGCGTACATGACAGAACTTGAGAACGGACGCACATCGCTGCCTGAACTGCCAACTTGCCCATAATGCATAGCTTCTAAACTGCGGACCTGCGAGTACAGGGACAATGAAAAGAGCATGAGCAAGAGGTGAATCAAGTAACCGCAGTGTTGTGAGCAGTGGAGAACACCAGCACACGCCACTTCCTGCTCACCATTCGAATACATCCTTTAAAGGAAGGCGTCCCTGGCCACAGATGGCGACACTATGCGACGGTTGACAAGTATGAAGATTGCGATGAGTGCTGCCGACTTTCATCAACTACTCTTTTGGAAACAATTCTGCGCGTACATGACAGAACTTGAGAACGGACGCACATCGCTGCCTGAGCTGCCAACTTGCCCAGAATGCATAGCTTCTAAACTGCGGACCTGCGAGTACAGGGACAATGAAAAGAGCATGAGCAAGAGGTGAATCAAGTAACCGCAGTGTTGTGAGCAGTAGAGAACACCAGCACGCGCCACTTCCTGCTCACCGAATACATCCTTTAAAAGGCAGGTGTCGCTGGCCACCGATGGCGACACTATGTGACGGTTGACAAGTATGCAGATTGCGATGAGCGCTGCCGAATTTTACCATCTACACTTTTTGGAAACTACTTTGCGTGTACATGACAGAACTTGAGAACGGACGCACATCGCTGCCTGAACTGCCAACTTGCCCAGAATGTATAGCTTCTAAACTGCATACCTGCGAGTACCGGGACAATGAAAAGAGCACCAGCAAGAGGTGAATCAAGTAACCACAGTGTTGTGAGCAGTAGAGAACACCAGCACGCGCCACTTCCTGCTCACCGAAAACATCATTTAAAAGGTAGGCGTCGCTAGCCACAGATGGCGACACTATGCGACGGTTGACAAGTATGCAGATTGCGATGAGCGCTGCCGACTTTCACCATCTACACTTTTGGAAACAATTCTGCGCGTACATGACAGAACTCGAGGACGGACGCACATCGCTGCCTGAACTGCCAACTTGCCCAGAATGCATAGCTTCTAAACTGCGGACCTGCGAGTACAGGGACAATGAAAAGAGCATGAGCAAGAGGTGAATCAGGTAACCGCAGTGTTGTGAGCAGTAGAGAACACCAGCACGCGCCACTTCCTGCTCACCGAATACATCCTCTAAAAGGCAGGCGTCGCTGGCCACAGATGGCGACACTATGTGACGGTTGACAAGTATGCAGATTGCGATGAGCGCTGCCGACTTTCACCATCTACACTTTTTGGAAACAACTTTGCGTGTACATGACAGAACTTGAGAACGGACGCACATCGCTGCCTGAACTGCCAACTTGCCCAGAATGTATAGCTTCCAAACTGCATACCTGCGAGTACCGGGACAATGAAAAGAGCACCAGCAAGAGGTGAATCAAGTAACCACAGTGTTGTGAGCAGTAGAGAACACCAGCACGCGCCACTTCTTGCTCACCGAATACATCCTTTAAAAGGTAGGCGTCGCTGGCCACAGATGGCGACAGTATGTGACGGTTGAACAGTATGGAGATTGCGATGAGCGCTGCCGTCTTTCACCATCTACATTTGTGGAAACAACTTTGCGCGTACATGACAGAACATGAGAATGGACGCACATCATGGCCTTAACTGCGAACTTGCCCAGAATGTATAGCTTCTAAGCTGTATACCTGTGAGTACCGGGGCAATGAAAAAAGCACAAGCAAGACGTGAATCAAGCAACCGCAGTGTTGTGAGCAGTAGAGAACACCATCACACGCCACTTCCTGCTCACCGAATACAGCTTTTATAAGGTAGGCGTCGCTGGCCACAGATAGCGACACTATGCGACGGTTGACAACTATGCAGATTGCTATGAGTGGTGCCGACTTTCACCATCTACACTTTTGGAAACAACTCTGAGCGTACATGACAGAACATGAAAATGGACGCACATCGCTGCCTGAACTGCCAACTTCCCCAGAATGTATAGCTTCTAAACTGCATACCTGCGAGTACCGGGACAATGAAAAGAGCACCAGCAAGAGGTGAATCAAGTAACCACAGTGTTGTGAGGAGCAGAGAACACCAGCACGCGCCACTTCCTGCTCACCGAAAACATCATTTAAAAGGTAGGCGTCGCTAGCCACAGATGGCGACACTATGCGACGGTTGACAAGTATGCAGATTTCGATGAGCGCTGCCGACTTTCACCATATACACTTTTTGGAAACAACTTTGCGTGTGCATGGCAGAACATGAAAATGGACGCACATCGCTGCCTGAACTGCCAACATGTCCATAATGTATAGCTTCTAAACTGCATAACTGCCAGTACCGGGACAATGAAAAGAGCACCAGCAAGAGGTGAATCAAGTAACCACAGTGTTGTGAGCAGTAGAGAACACCAGCACGCACCACTTCCTGCTCACCGAATACATCATTTAAAAGGTAGGCGTCGCTGGCCACAGATGGCGACACTATGCGACGGTTGACAAGTATGCAGATTGCGATGAGCGCTGCCGACTTTCACCATCTACACTTTTGGAAACAACTCTGAGCGTACATGACAGAACATGAAAATGGACGCACATCGCTGCCTGAACTGTCAGCTTGCCCAGAATGTATAGCTTCTAAACTACGGACCTGCGAGTACCGGGACAATGAAAAGGGCATGAGCAAGAGGTGAATCAAGTAACCGCAGTGTTGTGAGCAGTAGAGAACACCAGCACGCGTCACTTCTTGCTCACCGAATACATCCTTAAAAAGGTAGGCGTCGCTGGCCACAGATGGCGACACTATGTGACGGTTGACAAGTATGCAGATTGCGATGAGCGCTGCCGAATTTCACCATCTACACTTTTTGGAAACAACTTTGCGTGTACATGGCAGAACTTGAGAACGGACGCACATCGCTGCCTGAACTGCCAACTTGCCCAGAATGTATAGCTTCTAAACTGCATACCTGCGAGTACCGGGACAATGAAAAGAGCACCAGCAAGAGGTGAATCAAGTAACCACAGTGTTGTGAGCAGTAGAGAACACCAGCACGCGCCACTTCCTGCTCACCGAATACAGCTTTTATAAGGTAGGCGTCGCTGGCCACAGATGGCGACACTATGCGACGGTTGACAAGCATGCAAATTGCTATGAGCGCTGCCGACTTTCACCATCTACACTTTTGGAAACAACTCTGAGGGTACATGACAGAACATGAAAATGGACGCACATCGCTGCCTGAACTGTCAGCTTGCCCAGAATGTATAGCTTCTAAATAACGGACCTGCGAGTACCGGGACAATGAAAAAAGCATGAGCAAGAGTGTGAATCAAGTAACCGCAGTGTTGTGAGCAGTAGAGAACACCAGCACGCGCCACTTCCTGCTCACCGAATACATCCTTTAAAGGAAGGCGTCCTTGGCCACAGATGGCGACACTATGCGACGGTTGACAAGTATGAAGATTGCGATGAGTGCTGCCGACTTTCACCATCTACACTTTTGGAAACAATTGTGCGCGTACATGACAGAACTTGAGAACGGACGCACATCGCTGCCTGAACTGCCAACTTGCCCATAATGCATAGCTTCTAAACTGCGGACCTGCGAGTACAGGGACAATGAAAAGAGCATGAGAAAGAGGTGAATCAAGTAACCGCAGTGTTGTGAGCAGTAGAGAACACCAGCACGCGCCACTTCCTGCTCACCGAATACATCCTTTAAAGGTAGGCGTCCCTGGCCACAGATGGCGACACTATGCGACGGTTGACAAGTATGAAGATTGCGATGAGTGCTGCCGACTTTCATCAACTACACTTTTGGAAACAATTCTGCGCGTACATGACAGAACTTGAGAACGGACGCACATCGCTGCCTGAACTGCCAACTTGCCCAGAATGCATAGCTTCTAAACTGCGGACCTGCGAGTACAGGGACAATGAAAAGAGCATGAGCAAGAGGTGAATCAAGTATCCGCAGTGTTGTGAGCAGTAGAGAACACCAGCACGCGCCACTTCCTGCTCACCGAATACATCCTTTAAAAGGCAGGCGTCGCTGGCCACAGATGGCGACACTATGTGACGGTTGACAAGTATGCAGGTTGCGATGAGCGCTGCCGAATTTCACCATCTACACTTTTTGGAAGCAACTTTGCGTGTACATGACAGAACTTGAGAACGGACGCACATCGCTGCCTGAACTGCCAACTTGCCCAGAATGTGTAGCTTCTAAACTGCATACCTGCGAGTACCGGGACAATGAAAAGAGCACCAGCAAGAGGTGAATCAAGTAACCGCAGTGTTGTGAGCAGTGGAGAACACCAGCACACGCCACTTCCTGCTCACCATTCGAATACATCCTTTAAAGGAAGGCGTCCCTGGCCACAGATGGCGACACTATGCGACGGTTGACAAGTATGAAGATTGCGATGAGTGCTGCCGACTTTCATCAACTACACTTTTGGAAACAATTCTGCGCGTACATGACAGAACTTGAGAACGGACGCACATCGCTGCCTGAGCTGCCAACTTGCCCAGAATGCATAGCTTCTAAACTGCGGACCTGCGAGTACAGGGACAATGAAAAGAGCATGAGCAAGAGGTGAATCAAGTAACCGCAGTGTTGTGAGCAGTAGAGAACACCAGCACGCGCCACTTCCTGCTCACCGAATACATCCTTTAAAAGGCAGGCGTCGGTGGCCACAGATGGCGACGCTATGTGACGGTTGACAAGTATGCAGATTGCGATGAGCGCTGCCGAATTTCACCATCTACACTTTTCGGAAACAACTTTGCGTGTACATGACAGAACTTGAGAACGGACGCACATCGCTGCCTGAACTGCCAACTTGCCCAGAATGTATAGCTTCTAAACTGCATACCTGCGAGTACCGGGACAATGAAAAGAGCACCAGCAAGAGGTGAATCAAATAACCACAGTGTTGTGAGCAGTAGAGAACACCAGCACGCGCCACTTCCTGCTCACCGAAAACATCATTTAAAAGGTAGGCGTCGCTAGCCACAGATGGCGACACTATGCGACGGTTGACAAGTATGCAGATTGCGATGAGCGCTGCCGACTTTCACCATCTACACTTTTGGAAACAATTCTGCGCGTACATGACAGAACTCGAGGACGGACGCACATCGCTGCCTGAACTGCCAACTTGCCCAGAATGCATAGCTTCTAAACTGCGGACCTGCGAGTACAGGGACAATGAAAAGAGCATGAGCAAGAGGTGAATCAGGTAACCGCAGTGTTGTGAGCAGTAGAGAACACCAGCACGCGCCACTTCCTGCTCACCGAATACATCCTCTAAAAGGCAGGCATCGCTGGCCACAGATGGCGACACTATGTGACGGTTGACAAGTATGCAGATTGCGATGAGCGCTGCCGACTTTCACCATCTACACTTTTTGGAAACAACTTTGCGTGTACATGACAGAACTTGAGAACGGACGCACATCGCTGCCTGAACTGCCAACTTGCCCAGAATGTATAGCTTCCAAACTGCATACCTGCGAGTACCGGGACAATGAAAAGAGCACCAGCAAGAGGTGAATCAAGTAACCACAGTGTTGTGAGCAGTAGAGAACACCAGCACGCGCCACTTCTTGCTCACCGAATACATCCTTTAAAAGGTAGGCGTCGCTGGCCACAGATGGCGACAGTATGTGACGGTTGAACAGTATGGAGATTGCGATGAGCGCTGCCGTCTTTCACCATCTACATTTGTGGAAACAACTTTGCGCGTACATGACAGAACATGAGAATGGACGCACATCATGGCCTTAACTGCGAACTTGCCCAGAATGTATAGCTTCTAAGCTGTATACCTGTGAGTACCGGGGCAATGAAAAAAGCACAAGCAAGACGTGAATCAAGCAACCGCAGTGTTGTGAGCAGTAGAGAACACCATCACACGCCACTTCCTGCTCACCGAATACAGCTTTTATAAGGTAGGCGTCGCTGGCCACAGATAGCGACACTATGCGACGGTTGACAACTATGCAGATTGCTATGAGTGGTGCCGACTTTCACCATCTACACTTTTGGAAACAACTCTGAGCGTACATGACAGAACATGAAAATGGACGCACATCGCTGCCTGAACTGCCAACTTCCCCAGAATGTATAGCTTCTAAACTGCATACCTGCGAGTACCGGGACAATGAAAAGAGCACCAGCAAGAGGTGAATCAAGTAACCACAGTGTTGTGAGGAGCAGAGAACACCAGCACGCGCCACTTCCTGCTCACCGAAAACATCATTTAAAAGGTAGGCGTCGCTAGCCACAGATGGCGACACTATGCGACGGTTGACAAGTATGCAGATTTCGATGAGCGCTGCCGACTTTCACCATATACACTTTTTGGAAACAACTTTGCGTGTACATGGCAGAACATGAAAATGGACGCACATCGCTGCCTGAACTGCCAACATGTCCATAATGTATAGCTTCTAAACTGCATAACTGCCAGTACCGGGACAATGAAAAGAGCACCAGCAAGAGGTGAATCAAGTAACCACAGTGTTGTGAGCAGTAGAGAACACCAGCACGCACCACTTCCTGCTCACCGAATACATCATTTAAAAGGTAGGCGTCGCTGGCCACAGATGGCGACACTATGCGACGGTTGACAAGTATGCAGATTGCGATGAGCGCTGCCGACTTTCACCATCTACACTTTTGGAAACAACTCTGAGCGTACATGACAGAACATGAAAATGGACGCACATCGCTGCCTGAACTGTCAGCTTGTCCAGAATGTATAGCTTCTAAACTACGGACCTGCGAGTACCGGGACAATGAAAAGGGCATGAGCAAGAGGTGAATCAAGTAACCGCAGTGTTGTGAGCAGTAGAGAACACCAGCACGCGTCACTTCTTGCTCACCGAATACATCCTTAAAAAGGTAGGCGTCGCTGGCCACAGATGGCGACACTATGTGACGGTTGACAAGTATGCAGATTGCGATGAGCGCTGCCGAATTTCACCATCTACACTTTTTGGAAACAACTTTGCGTGTACATGGCAGAACTTGAGAACGGACGCACATCGCTGCCTGAACTGCCAACTTGCCCAGAATGTATAGCTTCTAAACTGCATACCTGCGAGTACCGGGACAATGAAAAGAGCACCAGCAAGAGGTGAATCAAGTAACCACAGTGCTGTGAGCAGTAGAGAACACCAGCACGCGCCACTTCCTGCCACCGAATACAGCTTTTATAAGGTAGGCGTCGCTGGCCACAGATGGCGACACTATGCGACGGTTGACAAGCATGCAAATTGCTATGAGCGCTGCCGACTTTCACCATCTACACTTTTGGAAACAACTCTGAGGGTACATGACAGAACAAGAAAATGGACGCACATCGCTGCCTGAACTGTCAGCTTGCCCAGAATGTATAGCTTCTAAACTACGGACCTGCGAGTACCGGGACAATGAAAAGAGCATGAGCAAGAGTGTGAATCAAGTAACCGCAGTGTTGTGAGCAGTAGAGAACACCAGCACGCGCCACTTCCTGCTCACCGAATACATCCTTTAAAGGAAGGCGTCCTTGGCCACAGATGGCGACACTATGCGACGGTTGACAAGTATGAAGATTGCGATGAGTGCTGCCGACTTTCACCATCTACACTTTTGGAAACAATTCTGCGCGTACATGACAGAACTTGAGAACGGACGCACATCGCTGCCTGAACTGCCAACTTGCCCATAATGCATAGCTTCTAAACTGCGGACCTGCGAGTACAGGGACAATGAAAAGAGCATGAGCAAGAGGTGAATCAAGTAACCGCAGTGTTGTGAGCAGTAGAGAACACCAGCACGCGCCACTTCCTGCTCACCGAATACATCCTTTAAAGGAAGGCGTCCCTGGCCACAGATGGCGACACTATGCGACGGTTGACAAGTATGAAGATTGCGATGAGTGCTGCCGACTTTCATCAACTACACTTTTGGAAACAATTCTGCGCGTACATGACAGAACTTGAGAACGGACGCACATCGCTGCCTGAACTGCCAACTTGCCCAGAATGCATAGCTTCTAAACTGCGGACCTGCGAGTACAGGGACAATGAAAAGAGCATGAGCAAGAGGTGAATCAAGTATCCGCAGTGTTGTGAGCAGTAGAGAACACCAGCACGCGCCACTTCCTGCTCACCGAATACATCCTTTAAAAGGTAGGCGTCGCTAGCCACAGATGGCGACACTATGCGACGGTTGACAAGTATGCAGAATGCGATGAGCGCTGCCGACTTTCACCACCTACACTTTTGGAAACAATAATGCGCGTACATGACAGAACTCGAGGACGGACGAACACCGCTGCCTGAACTGCCAACTTGCCCAGAATGCATAGCTTCTAAACTGCGGACCTGCGAGTACAGGGACAATGAAAAGAGCATGAGCAAGAGGTGAATCAGGTAACCGCAGTGTTGTGAGCAGTAGAGAACACCAGCACGCGCCACTTCCTGCTCACCGAATACATCCTTTAAAAGGCAGGCGTCGCTGGCCACAGATGGCGACACTATGTGACGGTTGACAAGTATGCAGATTGCGATGAGCGCTGCCGACTTTCACCATCTACACTTTTTGGAAACAACTTTGCGTGTACATGACAGAACTTGAGAACGGACGCACATCGCTGCCTGAACTGCCAACTTGCCCATAATGTATAGCTTCTAAACTGCATACCTGCGAGTACCGGGACAATGAAAAGAGCACCAGCAAGAGGTGAATCAAGTAACCACAGTGTTGTGAGCAGTAGAGAACACCATCACAAGCCACTTCCTGCTCACCGAATACAGCTTTTATAAGGTAGGCGTCGCTGGCCACAGATGGCGACACTATGCGACGGTTGACAAGCATGCAGATTGCTATGAGCGCTGCCGACTTTCACCATCTACACTTTTGGAAACAACTCTGAGCGTACATGACAGAACATGAAAATGGACGCACATCGCTGCCTGAACTGTCAGGTTGCCCAGAATGTATAGCTTCTAAACTACGGACCTGCGAGTACCGGGACAATGAAAAGAGCATGAGCAAGAGTGTGAATCAAGTAACCGCAGTGTTGTGAGCAGTAGAGAACACCAGCACGCGCCACTTCCTGCTCACCGAATATATCATTTAAAAGGTAGGCGTCGCTGGCCACAGATGGCGACACTATGCGACGGTTGACAAGTATACAGATTGCGATGAGCGCTGCCGACTTTCACCATCTACACTTTTGGAAAGAACTCTGAGCGTACATGACAGGAAATGAAAATGGACGCACATCGCTGCCTGAACTGTCAGCTTGCCCAGAATGTATAGCTTCTAAACTACGGACCTGCGAGTACCGGGACAATGAAAAGAGCATGAGCAAGAGTGTGAATCAAGTAACCGCAGTGTTGTGAGCAGTAAGCACCAGCACGCGCCACTTCGTGCTCACCGAATACATCCTTTAAAAGGTAGGCGTCGCTGGCCACAGATGGCGACACTATGCGACGGTTGGCAAGTATGAACATTGCGATGAGTGCTGCCGACTTTCACCATCTACACTTTTGGAAACAACTCTGAGCGTACATGACAGAACATGAAAATGGACGCACATCGCTGCCTGAACTGTCAGCTTGCCCAGAATGTATAGCTTCTAAACTACGGACCTGCGAGTACCGGGACAATGAAAAGAGCATGAGCAAGAGTGTGAATCAAGTAACCGCAGTGTTGAGAGCAGTAGAGAACACCAGCACGCGCCACTTCCTGCTCACCGAATACAGCTTTTATAAGGAAGGCGTCACTGGCCACAGATGGCGACACTATGTGACGGTTGACAAGTATGCAGATTGCGATGAGCGCTGCCGAATTTCACCATCTACACTTTTTGGAAACAACTTTGCGTGTACATGACAGAACTTGAGAACGGACGCACATCGCTGCCTGAACTGCCAACTTGCCCAGAATGTATAGCTTCTAAACTGCATACCTGCGAGTACCGGGACAATGAAAAGAGCACCAGCAAGAGGTGAATCAAGTAACCACAGTGTTGTGAGCAGCAGAGAACACCAGCACGCGCCACTTCCTGCTCACCGAATACATCCTTTAAAAGGCAGGCGTCGCTGGCCACAGATGGCGACACTATGTGACGGTTGACAAGTATGCAGATTGCGATGAGCGCTGCCGAATTTCACCATCTACACTTTTTGGAAACAACTTTGCGTGTACATGACAGAACTTGAGAACGGACGCACATCGCTGCCTGAACTGCCAACTTGCCCAGAATGTATAGCTTCTAAACTGCATACCTGCGAGTACCGGGACAATGAAAAGAGCACCAGCAAGAGGTGAATCAAGTAACCACAGTGTTGTGAGCAGTAGAGAACACCAGCACGCGCCACTTCCTGCTCACCGAAAACATCATTTAAAAGGTAGGCGTCGCCAGCCACAGATGGCGACACTATACGACGGTTGACAAGTATGCAGATTGCGATGAGCGCTGCCGACTTTCACCATCTACACTTTTGGAAACAATTCTGCGCGTACATGACAGAACTCGAGGACGGACGCACATCGCTGCCTGAACTGCCAACTTGCCCAGAATGCATAGCTTCTAAACTGCGGACCTGCGAGTACAGGGACAATGAAAAGAGCATGAGCAAGAGGTGAATCAGGTAACCGCAGTGTTGTGAGCAGTAGAGAACACCAGCACGCGCCACTTTCTGCTCACCGAATACATCCTTTAAAAGGCAGGCGTCGCTGGCCACAGATGGCGACACTATGTGACGGTTGACAAGTATGCAGATTGCGATGAGCGCTGCCGACTTTCACCATCTACACTTTTTGGAAACAACTTTGCGTGTACATGACAGAACTTGAGAACGGACGCACATCGCTGCCTGAACTGCCAACTTGCCCAGAATGTATAGCTTCTAAACTGCATACCTGTGAGTACCGGGACAATGAAAAGAGCATCAGCAAGAGGTGAATCAAGTAACCACAGTGTTGTGAGCAGTAGAGAACACCAGCACGCGCCACTTCTTGCTCACCGAATACATCCTTTAAAAGGTAGGCGTCGCTGGCCACAGATGGCGACAGTATGTGACGGTTGAACAGTATGGAGATTGCGATGAGCGCTGCCGTCTTTCACCATCTAAACTTGTGGAAACAACTTTGCGCGTACATGACAGAACATGAGAATGGACGCACATCACGGCCTTAACTGCGAACTTGCCCAGAATGTATAGCTTCTAAGCTCTATACCTGTGAGTACCGGGGCAATGAAAAAAGCACAAGCAAGATGTGAATCAAGCAACCGCAGTGTTGTGAGCAGTAGAGAACACCATCACACGCAACTTCCTGCTCACCGAATACAGCTTTTATAAGGTTGGCGTCGCTGGCCACAGATAGCGACACTATGCGACGGTTGACAACTATGCAGATTGCTATGAGCGCTGCCGACTTTCACCATCTACACTTTTGGAAACAACTCTGAGCGTACATGACAGAACATGAAAATGGATGCACATCGCTGCCTGAACTGTCAGCTTGCCCAGAATGTATAGCTTCTAAACTACGGACCTGCGAGTACCGGGACAATGAAAAGAGCATGAGCATGAGTGTGAATCACGTAACCGCAGTGTTGTGAGCAGTAGAGAACACCAGCACGCGCCACTTCCTGCTCACCGAATACATCCTTTAAAGGAAGGCGTCCTTGGCCACAGATGGCGACACTATGCGAGGGTTGACAAGTATGAAGATTGCGATGAGTGCTGCCGACTTTCACCATCTACACTTTTGGAAACAATTCTGCGCGTACATGACAGAACTTGAGAACGGACGCACATCGCTGCCTGAACTGCCAACTTGCCCAGAATGCATAGCTTCTAAACTGCGGACCTGCGAGTACAGGGACAATGAAAAGAGCATGAGCAAGAGGTGAATCAAGTAACCGCAGTGTTGTGAGCAGTAGAGAACACCAGCACGCGCCACTTCCTGCTCACCGAATACATCCTTTAAAAGGCAGGCGTCGCTGGCCACAGATGGCGACACTATGTGACGGTTGACAAGTATGCAGATTGCGATGAGCGCTGCCGAATTTCACCATCTACACTTTTTGGAAACAACTTTGCGTGTACATGACAGAACTTGAGAACGGACGCACATCGCTGCCTGAACTGCCAACTTGCCCAGAACGTATAGCTTCTAAACTGCATACCTGCGAGTACCGGGACAATGAAAAGAGCACCAGCAAGAGGTGAATCAAGTAACCACAGTGTTGTGAGCAGTAGAGAACACCAGCACGCGCCACTTCCTGCTCACCGAAAACATCATTTAAAAGGTAGGCGTCGCCAGCCACAGATGGCGACACTATGCGACGGTTGACAAGTATGCAGATTGCGATGAGCGCTGCCGACTTTCACCATCTACACTTTTGGAAACAATTCTGCGCGTACATGACAGAACTCGAGGACGGACGCACATCGCTGCATGAACTGCCAACTTGCCCAAATGCATAGCTTCTAAACTGCGGACCTGCGAGTACAGGGACAATGAAAAGAGCATGAGCAAGAGGTGAATCAGGTAACCGCAGTGTTGTGAGCAGTAGAGAACACCAGCACGCGCCACTTTCTGCTCACCGAATACATCCTTTAAAAGGCAGGCGTCGCTGGCCACAGATGGCGACACTATGTGACGGTTGACAAGTATGCAGATTGCGATGAGCGCTGCCGACTTTCACCATCTACACTTTTTGGAAACAACTTTGCGTGTACATGACAGAACTTGAGAACGGACGCACATCGCTGCCTGAACTGCCAACTTGCCAAGAATGTATAGCTTCTAAACTGCATACCTGCGAGTACCGGGACAATGAAAAGAGCACCAGCAAGAGGTGAATCAAGTAACCACAGTGTTGTGAGCAGTAGAGAACACCAGCACGCGCCACTTCTTGCTCACCGAATACATCCCTTAAAAGGTAGGCGTCGCTGGCCACAGATGGCGACAGTATGTGACGGTTGAACAGTATGGAGATTGCGATGAGCGCTGCCGTCTTTCACCATCTACATTTGTGGAAACAACTTTGCGCGTACATGACAGAACATGAGAATGGACGCACATCATGGCCTTAACTGCGAACTTGCCCAGAATGTATAGCTTCTAAGCTGTATACCTGTGAGTACCGGGGCAATGAAAAAAGCACAAGCAAGACGTGAATCAAGCAACCGCAGTGTTGTGAGCAGTAGAGAACACCATCACACGCCACTTCCTGCTCACCGAATACAGCTTCTATAAGGTAGGCGTCGCTGGCCACAGATAGCGACACTATGCGACGGTTGACAACTATGCAGATTGCTATGAGTGGTGCCGACTTTCACCATCTACACTTTTGGAAACAACTCTGAGCGTACATGACAGAACATGAAAATGGACGCACATCGCTGCCTGAACTGCCAACTTGCCCAGAATGTATAGCTTCTAAAATGCATACCTGCGAGTACCGGGACAATGAAAAGAGCATCAGCAAGAGTGTGAATCAAGTAACCGCAGTGTTGAGAGCAGTAGAGAACACCAGCACGCGCCACTTCCTGCTCACCGAATACATCCTTTTAAAGGTAGGCGTCGCCGGCCACACATGGCGACACAATGTGACGGTTGACAAGTATGCAGATTGCGATGAGCGCTGCCGACTTTCACCATCTAAACTTTTGGAAACAACTTTGCGCGTACGTGACAGAACATGAGAATGGACGCACATAGCTGCCTGAACAGCCAGCTTGCCCAGAATGTATAGCTTCTAAACTGCATACCTGCGAGTACCGGGACAATGAAAAGAGCACCAGCAAGAGGTGAATCAAGTAACGACAGTGTTGTGAGCAGTAGAGAACACCAGCACGCGCCACTTCCTGCTCACCGAATATATCATTTAAAAGGTAGGCTTCGCTGGCCACAGATGGCGACACTATGCGACGGTTGTCAAGTATACAGATTGCTATGAGCGCTGCCGACGTTCACCATCTACACTTATGGAAACAACTCTGAGCGTACATGACAGAACATGAAAATGGACGCACATCGCTGCCTGAACTGTCAGCTTGCCCAGAATGTATAGCTTCTAAACTACGGACCTGCGAGTACCGGGACAATGAAAAGAGCATGAGCAAGAGTGTGAATCAAGTAACCGCAGTGTTGTGAGCAGTAGAGAACACCAGCACGCGCCACTTCCTGCTCACCGAATACATCCTTTAAAGGAAGGCGTCCCTGGCCACAGATGGCGACACTATGCGACGGTTGACAAGTATGAAGATTGCGATGAGCGTTGCCGACTTTCACCATCTACACTTTTTGGAAACAACTTTGCGTGTACATGGCAGAACATGAAAATGGATGCACATCGCTGCCTGAACTGCCAACATGCCCATAATGTATAGCTTCTAAACTGCATAACTGCCAGTACCGGGACAATGAAAAGAGCACCAGCAAGAGGTGAATCAAGTAACCACAGTGTTGTGAGCAGTAGAGAACACCAGCACGCACCACTTCCTGCTCACCGAATACATCATTTAAAAGGTAGGCGTCGCTGGCCACAGATGGCGACACTATGCGACTGTTGACAAGTATGCAGATTGCGATGAGCGCTGCCGACTTTCACCATCTACACTTTTGGAAACAACTCTGAGCGTACATGACAGAACATGAAAATGGACGCACATCGCTGCCTGAACTGTCAGCTTGCCCATAATGTATAGCTTCTAAACTGCATAACTGCCAGTACCGGGACAATGAAAAGAGCATGAGCAAGAGTGTGAATCAAGTAACCGCAGTGTTGAGAGCAGTAGAGAACAGCAGCCCGCGCCACTTCCTGCTCACCGAATACATCCTTTTAAAGGTAGGCGTCGCCGGCCACAGATGGCGACACTATGTGACGGTTGACAAGTATGCAGATTGCGATGAGCGCTGCCGTCTTTCACCATCTACACTTGTGGAAACAACATTGCGCGTACATGACAGAACATGACGATGGACGCACATCACTGCCTTAACTGCGAACTTGCCCAGAATGTATAGCTTCTAAGCTGTATACCTGTGAGTACCGGGACAATGAAAAAAGCACAAGCAAGACGTGAATCAAGCAACCGCAGTGTTCTGAGCAGTAGAGAACACCATCACACGCCACTTCCTGCTCACCGAATACAGCTTTTATAAGGTAGGCGTCGCTGGCCACAGATGGCGACTCTATGCGACGGTTGACAAGCATGCAGATTGCTATGAGCGCTGCTGACTTTCACCATCTACACTTTTGGAAACAACTCTGAGCGTACATGACAGAACATGAAAATGGACGCACATCGCTGCCTGAACTGTCAGCTTGCCCAGAATGTATAGCTTCTAAACTACGGACCTGCGAGTACCGGGACAATGAAAAGAGCATGAGCAAGAGTGTGAATCAAGTAACCGCAGTGTTGTGAGCAGTAGAGAACACCAGCACGCGCCACTTCCTGCTCACCGAATACATCCTTTAAAGGAAGGCGTCCCTGGCCACAGATGGCGACACTATGCGACGGTTGACAAGTATGAAGATTGCGATGAGTGCTGCCGACTTTCACCATCTACACTTTTGGAAACAATTCTGCGCGTACATGACAGAACTTGAGAACGGACGCACATCGCTGCCTGAACTGCCAACTTGCCCAGAATGCATAGCTTCTAAACTGCGGACCTGCGAGTACAGGGACAATGAAAATAGCATGAGCAAGAGGTGAATCAAGTAACCGCAGTGTTGTGAGCAGTAGAGAACACCAGCACGCGCCACTTCCTGCTCACCGAATACATCCTGTAAAACTCAGGCGTCGCTGGCCACAGATGGCGACAGTATGTGACTGTTGACAAGTATGAAGACTGCGATGAGCGCTGCCGTCTTTCACCATCTACACTTGTGGAAACAACATTGGGCGTACATGACAGAACATGACGATGGACGCACATCACTGCCTTAACTGCGAACTTGCCCAGAATGTATAGCTTCTAAGCTGTATACCTGTGAGTACCGGGACAATGAAAAAAGCACAAGCAAGACGTGAATCAAGACCCCGCAGTGTTCTGAGCAGTAGAGAACACCATCACACGCCACTTCCTGCTCACCGAATACAGCGTTTATAAGGAAGGCGTCGCTGGCCACAGATGGCGACACTATGCGACGGTTGACAAGCATGCAGATTGCTATGAGCGCTGCCGACGTTCACCATCTACACTTATGGAAACAACTCTAAGCGTACATGACAGAACATGAAAATGGACGCACATCGCTGCCTGAACTGTCAGCTTGCCCAGAATGTATAGCTTCTAAACTACGGACCTGCGAGTACCGGGACAATGAAAAGAGCATGAGCAAGAGTGTGAATCAAGTAACCGCAGTGTTGTGAGCAGTAGAGAACACCAGCACGCGCCACTTCCTGCTCACCGAATACATCCTTTAAAGGAAGGCGTCCCTGGCCACAGATGGCGACACTATGCGACGGTTGACAAGTATGAAGATTGCGATGAGTGCTGCCGACTTTCATCATCTACACTTTTGGAAACAATTCTGCGCGTACATGACAGAACTTGAGAACGGACGCACATCGCTGCCTGAACTGCCAACTTGCCCAGAATGCATAGCTTCTAAACTGCGGACCTGCGAGTACAGGGACAATGAAAAGAGCATGAGCAAGAGGTGAATCAAGTAACCGCAGTGTTGTGATCAGTAGAGAACACCAGCACGCGCCACTTCCTGCTCACGGAATACATCCTTTAAAAGGCAGGCGTCGCTGGCCACAGATGGCGACACTATGTGACGGTTGACAAGTATGCAGATTGCGATGAGCGCTGCCGAATTTCACCATCTACACTTTTTGGAAACAACTTTGCGTGTACATGACAGAACTTGGGAACGGACGCACATCGCTGCCTGAACTGCCAACTTGCCCAGAATGTATAGCTTCTAAACTGCATACCTGCGAGTACCGGGACAATGAAAAGAGCACCAGCAAGAGGTGAATCAAGTAACCACAGTGTTGTGAGCAGTAGAGAACACCACCACGCGCCACTTCCTGCTCACCGAAAACATCATTTAAAAGGTAGGCGTCGCTAGCCACAGATGGCGACACTATGCGACGGTTGACAAGTATGCAGATTGCGATGAGCGCTGCCGACTTTCACCATATACACTTTTTTGAAACAACTTTGCGTGTACATGGCAGAACATGAAAATGGACGCACATCGCTGCCTGAACTGCCAACATGCCCATAATGTATAGCTTCTAAACTGCATAACTGCCAGTACCGGGACAATGAAAAGAGCACCAGCAAGAGGTGAATCAAGTAACCACAGTGTTGTGAGCAGTAGAGAACACCAGCACGCACCACTTCCTGCTCACCGAATACATCATTAAAAGGTAGGCGTCGCTGGCCACAGATGGCGACACTATGCGATGGTTGACAAGTATGCAGATTGCGATGAGCGCTGCCGACTTTCACCATCTACACTTTTGGAAACAACTCTGAGCGTACATGACAGAACATCAAAATGGACGCACATCGCTGCCTGAACTGTCAGCTTGCCCAGAATGTATAGCTTCTAAACTACGGACCTGCGAGTACCGGGACAATGAAAAGAGCATGAGCAAGAGGTGAATCAAGTAACCGCAGTGTTGTGAGCAGTAGAGAACACCAGCACGCGTCACTTCTTGCTCACCGAATACATCCTTAAAAAGGTAGGCGTCGCTGGCCAGATGGCGACAGTATGTGACTGTTGACAAGTATGAAGATTGCGATGAGCGCTGCCGTCTTTCACCATCTACACTTGTGGAAACAACATTGCGCGTACATGACAGAACATGACGATGGACGCACATGACTGCCTTAACTGCGAACTTGCCCAGAATGTATAGCTTCTAAGCTGTATACCTGTGAGTACCGGCACAATGAAAAAAGCACAAGCAAGACGTGAATCAAGCAACCGCAGTGTTCTGAGCAGTAGAGAACACCATCACACGCCACTTCCTGCTCACCGAATACAGCTTTTATAAGGTAGGCGTCGCTGGCCAGATGGCGACAGTATGTGACTGTTGACAAGTATGAAGATTGCGATGAGCGCTGCCGTCTTTCACCATCTACACTTGTGGAAACAACATTGGGCGTACATGACAGGACATGACGATGGACGCACATCACTGCCTTAACTGCGAACTTGCCCAGAATGTATAGCTTCTAAGCTGTATACCTGTGAGTACCGGCGCAATGAAAAAAGCACAAGCAAGACGTGAATCAAGCAACCGCAGTGTTCTGAGCAGTAGAGAACACCATCACACGCCACTTCCTGCTCACCGAATACATCCTTTAAAGGAAGGCGTCCCTGGCCACAGATGGCGACACTATGCGACGGTTGACAAGTATGAAGATTGCGATGAGTGCTGCCGACTTTCACCATCTACACTTTTGGAAACAATTCTGCGCGTACATGACAGAACTTGAGAACGGACGCACATCGCTGCCTGAACTGCCAACTTGCCCAGAATGCATAGCTTCTAAACTGCGGACCTGCGAGTACAGGGACAATGAAAAGAGCATGAGCAAGAGGTGAATCAAGTAACCGCAGTGTTGTGAGCAGTAGAGAACACCAGCACGCGCAACTTCCTGCTCACCGAATACATCCTTTAAAAGGCAGGCGTCGCTGGCCACAGATGGCGACACTATGTGACGGTTGACAAGTATGCAGATTGCGATGAGCGCTGCCGACTTTCACCATCTACACTTTTTGGAAACAACTTTGCGTGTACATGACAGAACTTGAGAACGGACGCACATCGCTGCCTGAACTGCCAACTTGCCCAGAATGTATAGCTTCTAAACTGCATACTTGCGAGTACCGGGACAATGAAAAGAGCACCAGAAAGAGGTGAATCAAGTAACCACAGTGTTGTGAGCAGTAGAGAACACCAGCACGCGCCACTTCCTGCTCACGGAATACATCCTTTAAAAGGCAGGCGTCGCTGGCCACAGATGGCGACACTATGTGACGGTTGACAAGTATGCAGATTGCGATGAGCGCTGCCGACTTTCACCATCTACACTTTTGGAAACAACTCTGAGCGTACATGACAGAACATGAAAATGGACGCACATCGCTGCCTGAACTGTCAGCTTGCCCAGAGTGTATAGCTTCTAAACTACGGACCTGCGAGTATCGGCACAATGAATAGAGCATGAGCAAGAGGTGAATCAAGTAACCGCCGTGTTGTGAGCAGTACAGAACACCAGCACGCGCCACTTCTTGCTCACCGAATACATCCTTTAAAAGGTAGGCGTCGCTGGCCACAGATGGCGACAGTATGTGACGGTTGAACAGTATGGAGATTGCGATGAGCGCTGCCGTCTTTCACCATCTACACTTGTGGAAACAACTTTTCGCGTACATGACAGAACATGAGAATGGACGCACATCACGGCCTTAACTGCGAACTTGCCCAGAATGTATAGCTTCTAAGCTGTATACCTGTGAGTACCGGGGCAATGAAAAAAGCACAAGCAAGACGTGAATCAAGCAACCGCAGTGTTGTGAGCAGTAGAGAACACCAGCACGCGCCACTTCCTGCTCTCCGAATACATCCTTAAAAGGTAGGCGTCGCTGGCCAGAGATGGCGACACTATGCGACGGTTGACAGGTATGAAGATTGCGATTAGTGCTGCCGACTTTCACCATCTACACTTTTGGAAACAACTTTGCCTGTACATGGCAGAACATGAAAATGGACGCACATCGCTGCCTGAACTGCCAACTTCCCCAGAATGTATAGCTTCTAAAATGCATACCTGCGAGTACCGGGACAATGAAAAGAGCATGAGCAAGAGTGTGAATCAAGTAACCGCAGTGTAGTGAGCAGTAGAGAACACCAGCACGCGCCACTTCCTGCTCACCGAATGCAGCTTTTATAAGGTAGGCGTCGCTGGACACAGATGGCGATACTATGCGACGGTTGACTAGTATGCAGATTGCGCTGAGCGCTGCCGACTTTCACCATCTACACTTTTGGAAACAACTCTGCGCGTACATGACAGAACATGAAAATGGACGCACATCGCTGCCTGAATTGTCAGCTTGCCCAGAATGTATAGCTTCTAAACTGCGGACAAGCGAGTACCGGGACAATGAAAAGAGCATGAGCAAGAGGTGAATCAAGTAACCGCAGTGGTGTGAGCAGTAGAGAACACCAGCACGCGCCACTTCCTGCTCACCGAATACATCCTTTAAAAGGTAGGCGTCGCTGGCCACAGATGGCGACACTATGTGACGGTTGACAAGTATGCAGATGCGATGAGCGCTGCAGACTTTCACCATCTACACTTTTTGGAAACAACTTTGCGTGTACATGGCAGAACATGAAAATGGACGCACATCGCTGCCTGAACTGCCAACTTGCCCATAATGTATGGCTTCTAAACAGCATAACTGCCAGTACCGGGACAATGAAAAGAGCATGAGCAAGAGTGTGAATCAAGTAACCGCAGTGTTGAGAGCAGTAGAGAACACCAGCTCGCGCCACTTCCTGCTCACCGAATATATCATTTAAAAGGTAGGCGTCGCTGGCCACAGATGGCGACACTATGCGACGGTTGACAAGTATACAGATTGCGATGAGCGCTGCCGACTTTCACCATCTACACTTTTGGAAAGAACTCTGAACGTACATGACAGAACATGAAAATGGACGCACATCGCTGCCTGAACTGTCAGCTTGCCCAGAATGTATAGCTTCTAAACTGCGGACAAGCGAGTACCGGGACAATGAAAAGAGCATGAGCAAGAGGTGAATCAAGTAACCACTGTGTTGTGAGCAGTAGAGAACACCAGCACGCACCACTTCCTGCTCACCGAATACATCATTTAAAAGGTAGGCGTCGCTGGCCAGATGGCGACAGTATGTGACTGTTGACAAGTATGAAGTTTGCGATGAGCGCTGCCGTCTTTCACCATCTACACTTGTGGAAACAACATTGCGCGTACATGACAGAACATGACGATGGACGCACATCACTGCCTTAACTGCGAACTTGCCCAGAATGTATAGCTTCTAAGCTGTATACCTGTGAGTACCGGCACAATGAAAAAAGCACAAGCAAGACGTGAATCAAGCAACCGCAGTGTTCTGAGCAGTAGAGAACACCATCACACGCCACTTCCTGCTCACCGAATACAGCTTTTATAAGGTAGGTGTCGCTGGCCAGATGGCGACAGTATGTGACTGTTGACAAGTATGAAGATTGCGATGAGCGCTGCCGTCTTTCACCATCTACACTTGTGGAAACAACATTGCGCGTACATGACAGAACATGACGATGGACGCACATCACTGCCTTAACTGCGAACTTGCCCAGAATGTATAGCTTCTAAGCTGTATACCTGTGAGTACCGGCACAATGAAAAAAGCACAAGCAAGACGTGAATCAAGCAACCGCAGTGTTCTGAGCAGTAGAGAACACCATCACACGCCACTTCCTGCTCACCGAATACAGCTTTTATAAAGTAGGCGTCGCTGGCCACAGATGGCGACACTATGCGACGGTTGACAAGCATGCAGATTGCTATGAGCGCTGCCGACTTTCACCATCTACACTTTTGGAAACAACTCTGAGCGTACATGACAGAAAATGAAAATGGACGCACATCGCTGCCTGAACTGTCAGCTTGCCCAGAATGTATAGCTTCTAAACTACGGACCTGCGAGTACCGGGACAATGAAAAGAGCATGAGCAAGAGTGTGAATCAAGTAACCGCAGTGTTGTGAGCAGTAGAGAACACCAGCACGCGCCACTTCCTGCTCACCGAATGCATCCATTAAAGGAAGGCGTCCCTGGCCACAGATGGCGACACTATGCGACGGTTGACAAGTATGAAGATTGCGATGAGTGCTGCCGACTTTCACCATCTACACTTTTGGAAACAATTCTGAGCGTACATGACAGAACTTGAGAACGGACGCACATCGCTGCCTGAACTGCCAACTTGCCCAGAATGCATAGCTTCTAAACTGCGGACCTGCGAGTGCAGTGACAATGAAAAGAGCATGAGCAAGAGGTGAATCAAGTAACCGCAGTGTTGTGAGCAGTAGAGAACACCAGCACGCGCCACTTCCTGCTCACCGAATACATCCTTTAAAAGGCAAGCGTCGCTGGCCACAGATGGCGACACTATATGACGGTTGACAAGTATGCAGATTGCGATGAGCGCTGCCGACTTTCACCATCTACACTTTTTGGAAACAACTTTGCGTGTACATGACAGAACTTGAGAACGGACGCACATCGCTGCCTGAACTGCCAACTTGCCCAGAATGTATAGCTTCTAAACTGTTTACCTGCGAGTACCGGGACAATGAAAAGAGCACCAGCAAGAGGTGAATCAAGTAACCACAGTGTTGTGAGCAGTAGAGAACACCAGCACGCGCCACTTCCTGCTCACCGAATACATCATTTAAAAGGTAGGCGTCGCTAGCCACAGATGGCGACACTATGCGACGGTTGACAAGTATGCAGATTGCGATGAGCGCTGCCGACTTTCACCATCTACACTTTTGGAAACAACTCTGAGCGTACATGACAGAACATGAAAATGGACGCACATCGCTGCCTGAACTGTCAGCTTGCCCAGAATGTATAGCTTCTATACATTGTCCCGATACCTGCGAGTATCGGGACAATGAATAGAGCATGAGCAAGAGGTGAATCATGTAACCGCCGTGTTGTGAGCAGTAGAGAACACCAGCACGCGCCACTTCTTGCTCACCGAATACATCCTTTAAAAGGTAGGCGTCGCTGGCCACAGATGGCGACAGTATGTGACGGTTGAACAGTATGGAGATTGCGATGAGCGCTGCCGTCTTTCACCATCTACACTTGTGGAAACAACTTTGCGCGTACATGACAGAACATGAGAATGGACGCACATCACGGCCTTAACTGCGAACTTGCCCAGAATGTATAGCTTCTAAGCTGTATACCTGTGAGTACCGGGGCAATGAAAAAAGCACAAGCAAGACGTGAATCAAGCAACCGCAGTGTTGTGAGCAGTAGAGAACACCAGCACGCGCCACTTCCTGCTCACCGAATACATCCTTAAAAGGTAGGCGTCGCTGGCCACAGATGGCGACACTATGCGACGGTTGACAGGTATGAAGATTGCGATTAGTGCTGCCGACTTTCACCATCTACACTTTTGGAAACAACTTTGCCTGTACATGGCAGAACATGAAAATGGACGCACATCGCTGCCTGAACTGCCAACTTCCCCAGAATGTATAGCTTCTAAAATGCATACCTGCGAGTACCGGGACAATGAAAAGAGCATGAGCAAGAGTGTGAATCAAGTAACCGCAGTGTAGTGAGCAGTAGAGAACACCAGCACGCGCCACTTCCTGCTCACCGAATGCAGCTTTTATAAGGTAGGTGTCGCTGGACACAGATGGCGACACTATGCGACGGTTGACTAGTATGCAGATTGCAAAGAGCGCTGCCGACTTTCACCATCTACACTTTTGGAAACAACTCTGCGCGTACATGACAGAACATGAAAATGGACGCACATCGCTGCCTGAACTGCCAACTTGCCCATAATGTATGGCTTCTAAACTGCATAACTGCCAGTACCGGGACAATGAAAAGAGCATGAGCAAGAGTGTGAATCAAGTAACCGCAGTGTTGAGAGCAGTAGAGAACACCAGCACGCGCCACTTCCTGCTCACCGAATACATCCTTTTAAAGGTAGGCGTTGCCGGCCACAGATGGCGACACTATGTGACGGTTGACAAGTATGCAGATTGCGATGAGCGCTGCCGACTTTCACCATCTAAACTTTTGGAAACAACATTGCGCGTACGTGACAGAACATGAGAATGGACGCACATAGCTGCCTGAACAGCCAGCTTGCCCAGAATGTATAGCTTCTAAACTGCATACCTGCGAATACCGGGACAATGAAAAGAGCACCAGCAAGAGGTGAATCATGTAACCACAGTGTTGTGAGCAGTAGAGAACACCAGCACGCGCCACTTCCTGCTCACCGAATACATCCTTAAATAGGTAGGCGTCGCTGGCCAGATGGCGACAGTATGTGACTGTTGACAAGTATGAAGACTGCGATGAGCGCTGCCGTCTTTCACCATCTACACTTGTGGAAACAACATTGGGCGTACATGACAGAACATGACGATGGACGCACATCACTGCCTTAACTGCGAACTTGCCCAGAATGTATAGCTTCTAAGCTGTATACCTGTGAGTACCGGGACAATGAAAAAAGCACAAGCAAGACGTGAATCAAGACCCCGCAGTGTTCTGAGCAGTAGAGAACACCATCACACGCCACTTCCTGCTCACCGAATACAGCGTTTATAAGGAAGGCGTCGCTGGCCACAGATGGCGACACTATGCGACGGTTGACAAGCATGCAGATTGCTATGAGCGCTGCCGACGTTCACCATCTACACTTATGGAAACAACTCTAAGCGTACATGACAGAACATGAAAATGGACGCACATCGCTGCCTGAACTGTCAGCTTGCCCAGAATGTATAGCTTCTAAACTACGGACCTGCGAGTACCGGGACAATGAAAAGAGCATGAGCAAGAGTGTGAATCAAGTAACCGCAGTGTTGTGAGCAGTAGAGAACACCAGCACGCGCCACTTCCTGCTCACCGAATACATCCTTTAAAGGAAGGCGTCCCTGGCCACAGATGGCGACACTATGCGACGGTTGACAAGTATGAAGATTGCGATGAGTGCTGCCGACTTTCATCATCTACACTTTTGGAAACAATTCTGCGCGTACATGACAGAACTTGAGAACGGACGCACATCGCTGCCTGAACTGCCAACTTGCCCAGAATGCATAGCTTCTAAACTGCGGACCTGCGAGTACAGGGACAATGAAAAGAGCATGAGCAAGAGGTGAATCAAGTAACCGCAGTGTTGTGATCAGTAGAGAACACCAGCACGCGCCACTTCCTGCTCACGGAATACATCCTTTAAAAGGCAGGCGTCGCTGGCCACAGATGGCGACACTATGTGACGGTTGACAAGTATGCAGATTGCGATGAGCGCTGCCGAATTTCACCATCTACACTTTTTGGAAACAACTTTGCGTGTACATGACAGAACTTGGGAACGGACGCACATCGCTGCCTGAACTGCCAACTTGCCCAGAATGTATAGCTTCTAAACTGCATACCTGCGAGTACCGGGACAATGAAAAGAGCACCAGCAAGAGGTGAATCAAGTAACCACAGTGTTGTGAGCAGTAGAGAACACCACCACGCGCCACTTCCTGCTCACCGAAAACATCATTTAAAAGGTAGGCGTCGCTAGCCACAGATGGCGACACTATGCGACGGTTGACAAGTATGCAGATTGCGATGAGCGCTGCCGACTTTCACCAGATACACTTTTTTGAAACAACTTTGCGTGTACATGGCAGAACATGAAAATGGACGCACATCGCTGCCTGAACTGCCAACATGCCCATAATGTATAGCTTCTAAACTGCATAACTGCCAGTACCGGGACAATGAAAAGAGCACCAGCAAGAGGTGAATCAAGTAACCACAGTGTTGTGAGCAGTAGAGAACACCAGCACGCACCACTTCCTGCTCACCGAATACATCATTAAAAGGTAGGCGTCGCTGGCCACAGATGGCGACACTATGCGATGGTTGACAAGTATGCAGATTGCGATGAGCGCTGCCGACTTTCACCATCTACACTTTTGGAAACAACTCTGAGCGTACATGACAGAACATCAAAATGGACGCACATCGCTGCCTGAACTGTCAGCTTGCCCAGAATGTATAGCTTCTAAACTACGGACCTGCGAGTACCGGGACAATGAAAAGAGCATGAGCAAGAGGTGAATCAAGTAACCGCAGTGTTGTGAGCAGTAGAGAACACCAGCACGCGTCACTTCTTGCTCACCGAATACATCCTTAAAAAGGTAGGCGTCGCTGGCCAGATGGCGACAGTATGTGACTGTTGACAAGTATGAAGATTGCGATGAGCGCTGCCGTCTTTCACCATCTACACTTGTGGAAACAACATTGCGCGTACATGACAGAACATGACGATGGACGCACATGACTGCCTTAACTGCGAACTTGCCCAGAATGTATAGCTTCTAAGCTGTATACCTGTGAGTACCGGCACAATGAAAAAAGCACAAGCAAGACGTGAATCAAGCAACCGCAGTGTTCTGAGCAGTAGAGAACACCATCACACGCCACTTCCTGCTCACCGAATACAGCTTTTATAAGGTAGGCGTCGCTGGCCAGATGGCGACAGTATGTGACTGTTGACAAGTATGAAGATTGCGATGAGCGCTGCCGTCTTTCACCATCTACACTTGTGGAAACAACATTGGGCGTACATGACAGGACATGACGATGGACGCACATCACTGCCTTAACTGCGAACTTGCCCAGAATGTATAGCTTCTAAGCTGTATACCTGTGAGTACCGGCGCAATGAAAAAAGCACAAGCAAGACGTGAATCAAGCAACCGCAGTGTTCTGAGCAGTAGAGAACACCATCACACGCCACTTCCTGCTCACCGAATACATCCTTTAAAGGAAGGCGTCCCTGGCCACAGATGGCGACACTATGCGACGGTTGACAAGTATGAAGATTGCGATGAGTGCTGCCGACTTTCACCATCTACACTTTTGGAAACAATTCTGCGCGTACATGACAGAACTTGAGAACGGACGCACATCGCTGCCTGAACTGCCAACTTGCCCAGAATGCATAGCTTCTAAACTGCGGACCTGCGAGTACAGGGACAATGAAAAGAGCATGAGCAAGAGGTGAATCAAGTAACCGCAGTGTTGTGAGCAGTAGAGAACACCAGCACGCGCCACTTCCTGCTCACCGAATACATCATTTAAAAGGTGGGCGTCGCTAGCCACAGATGGCGACACTATGCGACGGTTGACAAGTATGCAGATTGCGATGAGCGCTGCCGACTTTCACCATCTACACTTTTGGAAACAACTCTGAGCGTACATGACAGAACATGAAAATGGACGCACATCGCTGCCTGAACTGTCAGCTTGCCCAGAATGTATAGCTTCTAAACTACGGACCTGCGAGTATCGGCACAATGAATAGAGCATGAGCAAGAGGTGAATCAAGTAACCGCCGTGTTGTGAGCAGTACAGAACACCAGCACGCGCCACTTCTTGCTCACCGAATACATCCTTTAAAAGGTAGGCGTCGCTGGCCACAGATGGCGACAGTATGTGACGGTTGAACAGTATGGAGATTGCGATGAGCGCTGCCGTCTTTCACCATCTACACTTGTGGAAACAACTTTTCGCGTACATGACAGAACATGAGAATGGACGCACATCACGGCCTTAACTGCGAACTTGCCCAGAATGTATAGCTTCTAAGCTGTATACCTGTGAGTACCGGGGCAATGAAAAAAGCACAAGCAAGACGTGAATCAAGCAACCGCAGTGTTGTGAGCAGTAGAGAACACCAGCACGCGCCACTTCCTGCTCTCCGAATACATCCTTAAAAGGTAGGCGTCGCTGGCCAGAGATGGCGACACTATGCGACGGTTGACAGGTATGAAGATTGCGATTAGTGCTGCCGACTTTCACCATCTACACTTTTGGAAACAACTTTGCCTGTACATGGCAGAACATGAAAATGGACGCACATCGCTGCCTGAACTGCCAACTTCCCCAGAATGTATAGCTTCTAAAATGCATACCTGCGAGTACCGGGACAATGAAAAGAGCATGAGCAAGAGTGTGAATCAAGTAACCGCAGTGTAGTGAGCAGTAGAGAACACCAGCACGCGCCACTTCCTGCTCACCGAATGCAGCTTTTATAAGGTAGGCGTCGCTGGACACAGATGGCGATACTATGCGACGGTTGACTAGTATGCAGATTGCGCTGAGCGCTGCCGACTTTCACCATCTACACTTTTGGAAACAACTCTGCGCGTACATGACAGAACATGAAAATGGACGCACATCGCTGCCTGAATTGTCAGCTTGCCCAGAATGTATAGCTTCTAAACTGCGGACAAGCGAGTACCGGGACAATGAAAAGAGCATGAGCAAGAGGTGAATCAAGTAACCGCAGTGGTGTGAGCAGTAGAGAACACCAGCACGCGCCACTTCCTGCTCACCGAATACATCCTTTAAAAGGTAGGCGTCGCTGGCCACAGATGGCGACACTATGTGACGGTTGACAAGTATGCAGATGCGATGAGCGCTGCAGACTTTCACCATCTACACTTTTTGGAAACAACTTTGCGTGTACATGGCAGAACATGAAAATGGACGCACATCGCTGCCTGAACTGCCAACTTGCCCATAATGTATGGCTTCTAAACTGCATAACTGCCAGTACCGGGACAATGAAAAGAGCATGAGCAAGAGTGTGAATCAAGTAACCGCAGTGTAGTGAGCAGTAGAGAACACCAGCACGCGCCACTTCCTGCTCACCGAATATATCATTTAAAAGGTAGGCGTCGCTGGCCACAGATGGCGACACTATGCGACGGTTGACAAGTATACAGATTGCGATGAGCGCTGCCGACTTTCACCATCTACACTTTTGGAAAGAACTCTGAACGTACATGACAGAACATGAAAATGGACGCACATCGCTGCCTGAACTGTCAGCTTGCCCAGAATGTATAGCTTCTAAACTGCGGACAAGCGAGTACCGGGACAATGAAAAGAGCATGAGCAAGAGGTGAATCAAGTAACCACTGTGTTGTGAGCAGTAGAGAACACCAGCACGCACCACTTCCTGCTCACCGAATACATCATTTAAAAGGTAGGCGTCGCTGGCCAGATGGCGACAGTATGTGACTGTTGACAAGTATGAAGATTGCGATGAGCGCTGCCGTCTTTCACCATCTACACTTGTGGAAACAACATTGCGCGTACATGACAGAACATGACGATGGACGCACATCACTGCCTTAACTGCGAACTTGCCCAGAATGTATAGCTTCTAAGCTGTATACCTGTGAGTACCGGCACAATGAAAAAAGCACAAGCAAGACGTGAATCAAGCAACCGCAGTGTTCTGAGCAGTAGAGAACACCATCACACGCCACTTCCTGCTCACCGAATACAGCTTTTATAAGGTAGGCGTCGCTGGCCAGATGGCGACAGTATGTGACTTTTGACAAGTATGAAGATTGCGATGAGCGCTGCCGTCTTTCACCATCTACACTTGTGGAAACAACATTGCGCGTACATGACAGAACATGACGATGGACGCACATCACTGCCTTAACTGCGAACTTGCCCAGAATGTATAGCTTCTAAGCTGTATACCTGTGAGTACCGGCACAATGAAAAAAGCACAAGCAAGACGTGAATCAAGCAACCGCAGTGTTCTGAGCAGTAGAGAACACCATCACACGCCACTTCCTGCTCACCGAATACAGCTTTTATAAAGTAGGCGTCGCTGGCCACAGATGGCGACACTATGCGACGGTTGACAAGCATGCAGATTGCTATGAGCGCTGCCGACTTTCACCATCTACACTTTTGGAAACAACTCTGAGCGTACATGACAGAAAATGAAAATGGACGCACATCGCTGCCTGAACTGTCAGCTTGCCCAGAATGTATAGCTTCTAAACTACGGACCTGCGAGTACCGGGACAATGAAAAGAGCATGAGCAAGAGTGTGAATCAAGTAACCGCAGTGTTGTGAGCAGTAGAGAACACCAGCACGCGCCACTTCCTGCTCACCGAATGCATCCATTAAAGGAAGGCGTCCCTGGCCACAGATGGCGACACTATGCGACGGTTGACAAGTATGAAGATTGCGATGAGTGCTGCCGACTTTCACCATCTACACTTTTGGAAACAATTCTGCGCGTACATGACAGAACTTGAGAACGGACGCACATCGCTGCCTGAACTGCCAACTTGCCCAGAATGCATAGCTTCTAAACTGCGGACCTGCGAGTGCAGTGACAATGAAAAGAGCATGAGCAAGAGGTGAATCAAGTAACCGCAGTGTTGTGAGCAGTAGAGAACACCAGCACGCGCCACTTCCTGCTCACCGAATACATCCTTTAAAAGGCAGGCGTCGCTGGCCACAGATGGCGACACTATATGACGGTTGACAAGTATGCAGATTGCGATGAGCGCTGCCGACTTTCACCATCTACACTTTTTGGAAACAACTTTGCGTGTACATGACAGAACTTGAGAACGGACGCACATCGCTGCCTGAACTGCCAACTTGCCCAGAATGTATAGCTTCTAAACTGTTTACCTGCGAGTACCGGGACAATGAAAAGAGCACCAGCAAGAGGTGAATCAAGTAACCACAGTGTTGTGAGCAGTAGAGAACACCAGCACGCGCCACTTCCTGCTCACCGAATACATCATTTAAAAGGTAGGCGTCGCTAGCCACAGATGGCGACACTATGCGACGGTTGACAAGTATGCAGATTGCGATGAGCGCTGCCGACTTTCACCATCTACACTTTTGGAAACAACTCTGAGCGTACATGACAGAACATGAAAATGGACGCACATCGCTGCCTGAACTGTCAGCTTGCCCAGAATGTATAGCTTCTATACATTGTCCCGATACCTGCGAGTATCGGGACAATGAATAGAGCATGAGCAAGAGGTGAATCAAGTAACCGCCGTGTTGTGAGCAGTAGAGAACACCAGCACGCGCCACTTCTTGCTCACCGAATACATCCTTTAAAAGGTAGGCGTCGCTGGCCACAGATGGCGACAGTATGTGACGGTTGAACAGTATGGAGATTGCGATGAGCGCTGCCGTCTTTCACCATCTACACTTGTGGAAACAACTTTGCGCGTACATGACAGAACATGAGAATGGACGCACATCACGGCCTTAACTGCGAACTTGCCCAGAATGTATAGCTTCTAAGCTGTATACCTGTGAGTACCGGGGCAATGAAAAAAGCACAAGCAAGACGTGAATCAAGCAACCGCAGTGTTGTGAGCAGTAGAGAACACCAGCACGCGCCACTTCCTGCTCACCGAATACATCCTTAAAAGGTAGGCGTCGCTGGCCACAGATGGCGACACTATGCGACGGTTGACAGGTATGAAGATTGCGATTAGTGCTGCCGACTTTCACCATCTACACTTTTGGAAACAACTTTGCCTGTACATGGCAGAACATGAAAATGGACGCACATCGCTGCCTGAACTGCCAACTTCCCCAGAATGTATAGCTTCTAAAATGCATACCTGCGAGTACCGGGACAATGAAAAGAGCATGAGCAAGAGTGTGAATCAAGTAACCGCAGTGTAGTGAGCAGTAGAGAACACCAGCACGCGCCACTTCCTGCTCACCGAATGCAGCTTTTATAAGGTAGGTGTCGCTGGACACAGATGGCGACACTATGCGACGGTTGACTAGTATGCAGATTGCAAAGAGCGCTGCCGACTTTCACCATCTACACTTTTGGAAACAACTCTGCGCGTACATGACAGAACATGAAAATGGACGCACATCGCTGCCTGAATTGTCAGCTTGCCCAGAATGTATAGCTTCTAAACTGCGGACAAGCGAGTACCGGGACAATGAAAAGAGCATGAGCAAGAGGTGAATCAAGTAGCCGCAGTGTTGTGAGCAGTAGAGAACACCAGCACGCGCCACTTCCTGCTCACCGAATACATCCTTTAAAAGGTAGGCGTCGCTGGCCACAGATGGCGACACTATGTGACGGTTGACAAGTATGCAGATTGCGATGAGCGCTGCAGACTTTCACCATCTACACTTTTTGGAAACTACTTTGCGTGTACATGGCAGAACATGAAAATGGACGCACATCGCTGCCTGAACTGCCAACTTGCCCATAATGTATGGCTTCTAAACTGCATAACTGCCAGTACCGGGACAATGAAAAGAGCATGAGCAAGAGTGTGAATCAAGTAACCGCAGTGTTGAGAGCAGTAGAGAACACCAGCACGCGCCACTTCCTGCTCACCGAATACATCCTTTTAAAGGTAGGCGTTGCCGGCCACAGATGGCGACACTATGTGACGGTTGACAAGTATGTAGATTGCGATGAGCGCTGCCGACTTTCACCATCTAAACTTTTGGAAACAACATTGCGCGTACGTGACAGAACATGAGAATGGACGCACATAGCTGCCTGAACAGCCAGCTTGCCCAGAATGTATAGCTTCTAAACTGCATACCTGCGAATACCGGGACAATGAAAAGAGCACCAGCAAGAGGTGAATCAAGTAACCACAGTGTTGTGAGCAGTAGAGAACACCAGCACGCGCCACTTCCTGCTCACCGAATATATCATTTAAAAGGTAGGCGTCGCTGGCCACAGATGGCGACACTATGCGACGGTTGACAAGTATACAGATTGCGATGAGCGCTGCCGACTTTCACCATCTACACTTTTGGAAAGAACTCTGAGCGTACATGACAGAACATGAAAATGGACGCACATCGCTGCCTGAACTGTCAGCTTGCCAAGAATGTATAGCTTCTAAACTACGGACCTGCGAGTACCGGGACAATGAAAAGAGCATGAGCAAGAGTGTGAATCAAGTAACCGCAGTGTTGTGAGCAGTAAGCACCAGCACGCGCCACTTCCTGCTCACCGAATACATCCTTTAAAAGGTAGGCGTCGCTGGCCACAGATGGCGACACTATGCGACGGTTGGCAAGTATGAACATTGCGATGAGTGCTGCCGACTTTCACCATCTACACTTTTGGAAACAACTTTGCCTGTACATGGCAGAACATGAAAATGGACGCACATCGCTGCCTGAACTGCCAACTTCCCCAGAATGTATAGCTTCTAAAGTGCATACCTGCGAGTACCGGGACAATGAAAAGAGCATGAGCAAGAGTGTGAATCAAGTAACCGCAGTGTTGAGAGCAGTAGAGAACACCAGCACGCGCCACTTCCTGCTCACCGAATACATCCTTTAAATGGTAGGCGTCGCTGGCCACAGATGGCGACACTATGCGACGGTTGACAAGTATGAAGATTGCGATGAGTGCTGCCGACTTTCACCATCTACACTTTTGGAAACAACTTTGCCTGTACATGGCAGAACATGAAAATGGACGCACATCGCTGCCTGAACTGCCAACTTCCCCAGAATGTATAGCTTCTAAAATGCATACCTGCGAGTACCGGGACAATGAAAAGAGCATGAGCAAGAGTGTGAATCAAGTAACCGCAGTGTTGTGAGCAGTAGAGAACACCATCACGCGCCACTTCCTGCTCACCGAATACATCATTTAAAAGGTAGGCGTCGCTAGCCACAGATGGCGACACTATGCGACGGTTGACAAGTATGCAGATTGCGATGAGCGCTGCCGACTTTCACCATATACACTTTTTGGAAACAACTTTGCGTGTACATGGCAGAACATGAAAATGGACGCACATCGCTGCCTGAACTGCCAACATGCCCATAATGTATAGCTTCTAAACTGCATAACTGCCAGTACCGGGACAATGAAAAGAGCACCAGCAAGAGGTGAATCAAGTAACCACAGTGTTGTGAGCAGTAGAGAACACCAGCACGCACCACTTCCTGCTCACCGAATACATCATTTAAAAGGTAGGCGTCGCTGGACACAGATGGCGACACTATGCGACGGTTGACAAGTATGCAGATTGCGATGAGCGCTGCCGACTTTCACCATCTACACTTTTGGAAACAACTCTGAGCGTACATGACAGTACATGAAAATAGACGCACATCGCTGCCTGAACTGTCATCTTGCCCAGAATGTATAGCTTCTAAACTACGGACCTGCGAGTACCGGGACAATGAAAAGAGCATGAGCAAGAGGTGAATCAAGTAACCGCAGTGTTGTGAGCAGTAGAGAACACCAGCACGCGTCACTTTTTGCTCACCGAATACATCCTTAAAAAGGTAGGCGTCGCTGGCCAGATGGCGACAGTATGTGACTGTTGACAAGTATGAAGATTGCGATGAGCGCTGCGTCTTTCACCATCTACACTTGTGGAAACAACATTGCGCGTACATGACAGAACATGACGATGGACGCACATCACTGTATTAACTGCGAACTTGCCCAGAATGTATAGCTTCTAAGCTGTATACCTGTGAGTACCGGGACAATGAAAAAAGCACAAGCAAGACGTGAATCAAGACCCCGCAGTGTTCTGAGCAGTAGAGAACACCATCACACGCCACTTCCTGCTCACCGAATACAGCTTTTATAAGGAAGGCGTCGCTGGCCACAGATGGCGACACTATGCGACGGTTGACAAGCATGCAGATTGCTATGAGCGCTACCGACTTTCACCATCTACACTTTTGGAAACAACTCTGAGCGTACATGACAAAACATTAAAATGGACGCACATCGCTGCCTGAACTGTCAGCTTGCCCAGAATGTATAGCTTCTAAACTACGGACCTGCGAGTACCGGGACAATGAAAAGACCATGAGCAAGAGTGTGAATCAAGTAACCGCAGTGTTGTGAGCAGTAGAGAACACCAGCACGCGCCACTTCCTGCTCACCGAATACATCCTTTAAAGGAAGGCGTCCCTGGCCACAGATGGCGACACTATGCGACGGTTGACAAGTATGAAGATTGCGATGAGTGCTGCCGACTTTCATCATCTACACTTTTGGAAACAATTCTGCGCGTACATGACAGAACTTGAGAACGGACGCACATCGCTGCCTGAACTGCCAACTTGCCCAGAATGCATAGCTTCTAAACTGCGGACCTGCGAGTACAGGGACAATGAAAAGAGCATGAGCAAGAGGTGAATCAAGTAACCGCAGTGTTGTGAGCAGTAGAGAACACCAGCACGCGCCACTTCCTGCTCACCGAATACATCCTTTAAAAGGCAGGCGTCGCTGGCCACAGATGGCGACACTATGTGACGGTTGACAAGTATGCAGATTGCGACGAGCGCTGCCGAATTTCACCATCTACACTTTTTGGAAACAACTTTGCTTGTACATGACAGAACTTGAGAACGGACGCACATCGCTGCCTGAACTGCCAACTTGCCCAGAATGTATAGCTTCTAAACTGCATACCTGCGAGTACCGGGACAATGAAAAGAGCACCAGCAAGAGGTGAATCAAGTAACCACAGTGTTGTGAGCAGTAGAGAACACCAGCACGCGCCACTTCGTGCTCACCGAATACATCATTTAAAAGGTAGGCGTCGCTGGCCACAGATGGCGACACTATGCGACGGTTGACAAGTATGCAGATTGCGATGAGCGCTGCCGACTTTCACCATCTACACTTTTGGAAACAACTCTGAGCGTACATGACAGAACATGAAAATGGACGCACATCGCTGCCTGAACTGTCAGCTTGCCCAGAATGTATAGCTTCTAAACTACGGACCTGCGAGTACCGGGACAATGAAAAGAGCATGAGCAAGAGGTGAATCATGTAACCGCAGTGTTGTGAGCAGTAGAGAACACCAGCACGCGTCACTTCTTGCTCACCGAATACATCCTTAAAAAGGTAGGCGTCGCTGGCCAGATGGCGACAGTATGTGACTGTTGACAAGTATGAAGATTGCGATGAGCGCTGCCGTCTTTCACCATCTACACTTGTGGAAACAACATTGCGCGTACATGACAGAACATGACGATGGACGCACATCACTGCCTTAACTGCGAACTTGCCCAGAATGTATAGCTTCTAAGCTGTATACCTGTGAGTACCGGCACAATGAAAAAGCACAAGCAAGACGTGAATCAAGCAACCGCAGTGTTCTGAGCAGTAGAGAACACCATCACACGCCACTTCCTGCTCACCGAATACAGCTTTTATAAGGTAGGCGTCGCTGGACACAGATGGCGACACTATGCGACGGTTGACAAGCATGCAGATTGCTATGAGCGCTGCTGACTTTCACCATCTACACTTTTGGAAACAACTCTGAGCGTACATGACAGAACATGAAAATGGACGCACATCGCTGCCTGAACTGTCAGCTTGCCCAGAATGTATAGCTTCGAAACTACGGACCTGCGAGTACCGGGACAATGAAAAGAGCATGAGCAAGAGTGTGAATCAAGTAACCGCAGTGTTGTGAGCAGTAGAGAACACCAGCACGCGCCACTTCCTGCTCACCGAATACATCCTTTAAAGGAAGGCGTCCCTGGCCACAGATGGCGACACTATGCGACGGTTGACAAGTATGAAGATTGCGATGAGTGCTGCCGACTTTCACCATCTACACCTTTGGAAACAATTCTGCGCGTACATGACAGAACTTGAGAACGGACGCACATCGCTGCCTGAACTGCCAACTTGCCCAGAATGCATAGCTTCTAAACTGCGGACCTGCGAGTGCAGTGACAATGAAAAGAGCATGAGCAAGAGGTGAATCAAGTAACCGCAGTGTTGTGAGCAGTAGAGAACACCAGCACGCGCCACTTCCTGCTCACCGAATACATCCTTTAAAAGGCAGGCGTCGCTGGCCACAGATGGCGACACTATGTGACGGTTGACAAGTATGCAGATTGCGATGAGCGCTGCCGACTTTCACCATCTACACTTTTTGGAAACAACTTTGCGTGTACATGACAGAACTTGAGAACGGACGCACATCGCTGCCTGAACTGCGAACTTGCCCAGAATGTATAGCTTCTAAGCTGTATACCTGTGAGTACCGGGGCAATGAAAAAAGCACAAGCAAGACGTGAATCAAGCAACCGCAGTGTTGTGAGCAGTAGAGAACACCAGCACGCGCCACTTCCTGCTCACCGAATACATCATTTAAAAGGTGGGCGTCGCTAGCCACAGATGGCGACACTATGCGACGGTTGACAAGTATGCAGATTGCGATGAGCGCTGCCGACTTTCACCATCTACACTTTTGGAAACAACTCTGAGCGTACATGACAGAACATGAAAATGGACGCACATCGCTGCCTGAACTGTCAGCTTGCCCAGAATGTATAGCTTCTAAACTACGGACCTGCGAGTATCGGGACAATGAATAGAGCATGAGCAAGAGGTGAATCATGTAACCGCCGTGTTGTGAGCAGTACAGAACACCAGCACGCGCCACTTCTTGCTCACCGAATACATCCTTTAAAAGGTAGGCGTCGCTGGCCACAGATGGCGACAGTATGTGACGGTTGAACAGTATGGAGATTGCGATGAGCGCTGCTGTCTTTCACCATCTACACTTGTGGAAACAACTTTTCGCGTACATGACAGAACATGAGAATGGACGCACATCACGGCCTTAACTGCGAACTTGCCCAGAATGTATAGCTTCTAAGCTGTATACCTGTGAGTACCGGGGCAATGAAAAAAGCACAAGCAAGACGTGAATCAAGCAACCGCAGTGTTGTGAGCAGTAGAGAACACCAGCACGCGCCACTTCCTGCTCTCCGAATACATCCTTAAAAGGTAGGCGTCGCTGGCCAGAGATGGCGACACTATGCGACGGTTGACAGGTATGAAGATTGCGATTAGTGCTGCCGACTTTCACCATCTACACTTTTGGAAACAACTTTGCCTGTACATGGCAGAACATGAAAATGGACGCACATCGCTGCCTGAACTGCCAACTTCCCCAGAATGTATAGCTTCTAAAATGCATACCTGCGAGTACCGGGACAATGAAAAGAGCATGAGCAAGAGTGTGAATCAAGTAACCGCAGTGTAGTGAGCAGTAGAGAACACCAGCACGCGCCACTTCCTGCTCACCGAATGCAGCTTTTATAAGGTAGGCGTCGCTGGACACAGATGGCGATACTATGCGACGGTTGACTAGTATGCAGATTGCGCTGAGCGCTGCCGACTTTCACCATCTACACTTTTGGAAACAACTCTGCGCGTACATGACAGAACATGAAAATGGACGCACATCGCTGCCTGAATTGTCAGCTTGCCCAGAATGTATAGCTTCTAAACTGCGGACAAGCGAGTACCGGGACAATGAAAAGAGCATGAGCAAGAGGTGAATCAAGTAACCGCAGTGGTGTGAGCAGTAGAGAACACCAGCACGCGCCACTTCCTGCTCACCGAATACATCCTTTAAAAGGTAGGCGTCGCTGGCCACAGATGGCGACACTATGTGACGGTTGACAAGTATGCAGATGCGATGAGCGCTGCAGACTTTCACCATCTACACTTTTTGGAAACAACTTTGCGTGTACATGGCAGAACATGAAAATGGACGCACATCGCTGCCTGAACTGCCAACTTGCCCATAATGTATGGCTTCTAAACTGCATAACTGCCAGTACCGGGACAATGAAAAGAGCATGAGCAAGAGTGTGAATCAAGTAACCGCAGTGTTGAGAGCAGTAGAGAACACCAGCACGCGCCACTTCCTGCTCACCGAATATATCATTTAAAAGGTAGGCGTCGCTGGCCACAGATGGCGACACTATGCGACGGTTGACAAGTATACAGATTGCGATGAGCGCTGCCGACTTTCACCATCTACACTTTTGGAAAGAACTCTGAACGTACATGACAGAACATGAAAATGGACGCACATCGCTGCCTGAACTGTCAGCTTGCCCAGAATGTATAGCTTCTAAACTGCGGACAAGCGAGTACCGGGACAATGAAAAGAGCATGAGCAAGAGGTGAATCAAGTAACCACCGTGTTGTGAGCAGTAGAGAACACCAGCACGCACCACTTCCTGCTCACCGAATACATCATTTAAAAGGTAGGCGTCGCTGGCCAGATGGCGACAGTATGTGACTGTTGACAAGTATGAAGATTGCGATGAGCGCTGCCGTCTTTCACCATCTACACTTGTGGAAACAACATTGCGCGTACATGACAGAACATGACGATGGACGCACATCACTGCCTTAACTGCGAACTTGCCCAGAATGTATAGCTTCTAAGCTGTATACCTGTGAGTACCGGCACAATGAAAAAAGCACAAGCAAGACGTGAATCAAGCAACCGCAGTGTTCTGAGCAGTAGAGAACACCATCACACGCCACTTCCTGCTCACCGAATACAGCTTTTATAAGGTAGGCGTCGCTGGCCACAGATGGCGACACTATGCGACGGCTGACAAGCATGCAGATTGCTATGAGCGCTGCCGACTTTCACCATCTACACTTTTGGAAACAACTCTGAGCGTACATGACAGAAAATGAAAATGGACGCACATCGCTGCCTGAACTGCCAACTTGCCCAGAATGCATAGCTTCTAAACTGCGGACCTGCGAGTGCAGTGACAATGAAAAGAGCATGAGCAAGAGGTGAATCAAGTAACCGCAGTGTTGTGAGCAGTAGAGAACACCAGCACGCGCCACTTCCTGCTCACCGAATACATCCTTTAAAAGGCAGGCGTCGCTGGCCACAGATGGCGACACTATATGACGGTTGACAAGTATGCAGATTGCGATGAGCGCTGCCGACTTTCACCATCTACACTTTTTGGAAACAACTTTGCGTGTACATGACAGAACTTGAGAACGGACGCACATCGCTGCCTGAACTGCCAACTTGCCCAGAATGTATAGCTTCTAAACTGTTTACCTGCGAGTACCGGGACAATGAAAAGAGCACCAGCAAGAGGTGAATCAAGTAACCACAGTGTTGTGAGCAGTAGAGAACACCAGCACGCGCCACTTCCTGCTCACCGAATACATCCTTTAAAAGGTAGGCGTCGCTGGCCACAGATGGCGACAGTATGTGACGGTTGAACAGTATGGAGATTGCGATGAGCGCTGCCGTCTTTCACCATCTACACTTGTGGAAACAACTTTGCGCGTACATGACAGAACATGAGAATGGACGCACATCACGGCCTTAACTGCGAACTTGCCCAGAATGTATAGCTTCTAAGCTGTATACCTGTGAGTACCGGGGCAATGAAAAAAGCACAAGCAAGACGTGAATCAAGCAACCGCAGTGTTGTGAGCAGTAGAGAACACCAGCACGCGCCACTTCCTGCTCACCGAATACATCCTTAAAAGGTAGGCGTCGCTGGCCACAGATGGCGACACTATGCGACGGTTGACAGGTATGAAGATTGCGATTAGTGCTGCCGACTTTCACCATCTACACTTTTGGAAACAACTTTGCCTGTACATGGCAGAACATGAAAATGGACGCACATCGCTGCCTGAACTGCCAACTTCCCCAGAATGTATAGCTTCTAAAATGCATACCTGCGAGTACCGGGACAATGAAAAGAGCATGAGCAAGAGTGTGAATCAAGTAACCGCACTGTAGTGAGCAGTAGAGAACACCAGCACGCGCCACTTCCTGCTCACCGAATGCAGCTTTTATAAGGTAGGCGTCGCTGGACACAGATGGCGACACTATGCGACGGTTGACAAGTATGCAGATTGCGATGAGCGCTGCCGACTTTCACCATCTAAACTTTTGGAAACAACATTGCGCGTACGTGACAGAACATGAGAATGGACGCACATAGCTGCCTGAACAGCCAGCTTGCCCAGAATGTATAGCTTCTAAACTGCATACCTGCGAATACCGGGACAATGAAAAGAGCACCAGCAAGAGGTGAATCAAGTAACCACAGTGTTGTGAGCAGTAGAGAACACCAGCACGCGCCACTTCCTGCTCACCGTATATATCATTTAAAAGGTAGGCGTCGCTGGCCACAGATGGCGACACTATGCGACGGTTGACAAGTATACAGATTGCGATGAGCGCTGCCGACTTTCACCATCTACACTTTTGGAAAGAACTCTGAGCGTACATGACAGAACATGAAAATGGACGCACATCCCTGCCTGAACTGTCAGCTTGCCCAGAATGTATAGCTTCTAAACTACGGACCTGCGAGTACCGGGACAATGAAAAGAGCATGAGCAAGAGTGTGAATCAAGTAACCGCAGTGCTGTGAGTAGTAAGCACAAGCACGCGCCACTTCCTGCTCACCGAATACATCCTTTAAAAGGTAGGCGTCGCTGGCCACAGATGGCGACACTATGCGACGGTTGGCAAGAATGAACATTGCGATGAGTGCTACCGACTTTCACCATCTACACTTTTGGAAACAACTTTGCCTGTACATGGCAGAACATGAAAATGGACGCACATCGCTGCCTGAACTGCCAACTTCCCCAGAATGTATAGCTTCTAAAGTGCATACCTGCGAGTACCGGGACAATGAAAAGAGCATGAGCAAGAGTGTGAATCAAGTAACCGCAGTGTTGAGAGCAGTAGAGAACACCAGCACGCGCCACTTCCTGCTCACCGAATACATCCTTTAAATGGTAGGCGTCGCTGGCCACAGATGGCGACACTATGCGACGGTTGACAAGTATGAAGATTGCGATGAGTGCTGCCGACTTTCACCATCTACACTTTTGGAAACAACTTTGCCTGTACATGGCAGAACATGAAAATGGACGCACATCGCTGCCTGAACTGCCAACTTCCCCAGAATGTATAGCTTCTAAAATGCATACCTGCGAGTACCGGGACAATGAAAAGAGCATGAGCAAGAGTGTGAATCAAGTAACCGCAGTGTTGTGAGCAGTAGAGAACACCATCACGCGCCACTTCCTGCTCACCGAATACATCATTTAAAAGGTAGGCGTCGCTAGCCACAGATGGCGACACTATGCGACGGTTGACAAGTATCCAGATTGCGATGAGCGCTGCCGACTTTCACCATATACACTTTTTGGAAACAACTTTGCGTGTACATGGCAGAACATGAAAATGGACGCACATCGCTGCCTGAACTGCCAACATGCCCATAATGTATAGCTTCTAAACTGCATAACTGCCAGTACCGGGACAATGAAAAGAGCACCAGCAAGAGGTGAATCAAGTAACCACAGTGTTGTGAGCAGTAGAGAACACCAGCACGCACCACTTCCTGCTCACCGAATACATCATTTAAAAGGTAGGCGTCGCTGGACACAGATGGCGACACTATGCGACGGTTGACAAGTATGCAGATTGCGATGAGCGCTGCCGACTTTCACCATCTACACTTTTGGAAACAACTCTGAGCGTACATGACAGTACATGAAAATGGACGCACATCGCTGCCTGAACTGTCATCTTGCCCAGAATGTATAGCTTCTAAACTACGGACCTGCGAGTACCGGGACAATGAAAAGAGCATGAGCAAGAGGTGAATCAAGTAACCGCAGTGTTGTGAGCAGTAGAGAACACCAGCACGCGTCACTTTTTGCTCACCGAATACATCCTTAAAAAGGTAGGCGTCGCTGGCCAGATGGCGACAGTATGTGACTGTTGACAAGTATGAAGATTGCGATGAGCGCTGCGTCTTTCACCATCTACACTTGTGGAAACAACATTGCGCGTACATGACAGAACATGACGATGGACGCACATCACTGTATTAACTGCGAACTTGCCCAGAATGTATAGCTTCTAAGCTGTATACCTGTGAGTACCGGGACAATGAAAAAAGCACAAGCAAGAGTGTGAATCAAGTAACCGCAGTGTTGAGAGCAGTAGAGAACACCAGCACGCGCCACTTCCTGCTCACCGAATACATCCTTTTAAAGGTAGGCGTTGCCGGCCACAGATGGCGACACTATGTGACGGTTGACAAGTATGCAGATTGCGATGAGCGCTGCCGACTTTCACCATCTAAACTTTTGGAAACAACATTGCGCGTACGTGACAGAACATGAGAATGGACGCACATAGCTGCCTGAACAGCCAGCTTGCCCAGAATGTATAGCTTCTAAACTGCATACCTGCGAATACCGGGACAATGAAAAGAGCACCAGCAAGAGGTGAATCAAGTAACCACAGTGTTGTGAGCAGTAGAGAACACCAGCACGCGCCACTTCCTGCTCACCGAATACATCCTTAAATAGGTAGGCGTCGCTGGCCAGATGGCGACAGTATGTGACTGTTGACAAGTATGAAGACTGCGATGAGCGCTGCCGTCTTTCACCATCTACACTTGTGGAAACAACATTGGGCGTACATGACAGAACATGACGATGGACGCACATCACTGCCTTAACTGCGAACTTGCCCAGAATGTATAGCTTCTAAGCTGTATACCTGTGAGTACCGGGACAATGAAAAAAGCACAAGCAAGACGTGAATCAAGACCCCGCAGTGTTCTGAGCAGTAGAGAACACCATCACACGCCACTTCCTGCTCACCGAATACAGCGTTTATAAGGAAGGCGTCGCTGGCCACAGATGGCGACACTATGCGACGGTTGACAAGCATGCAGATTGCTATGAGCGCTGCCGACGTTCACCATCTACACTTATGGAAACAAATCTAAGCGTACATGACAGAACATGAAAATGGACGCACATCGCTGCCTGAACTGTCAGCTTGCCCAGAATGTATAGCTTCTAAACTACGGACCTGCGAGTACCGGGACAATGAAAAGAGCATGAGCAAGAGTGTGAATCAAGTAACCGCAGTGTTGTGAGCAGTAGAGAACACCAGCACGCGCCACTTCCTGCTCACCGAATACATCCTTTAAAGGAAGGCGTCCCTGGCCACAGATGGCGACACTATGCGACGGTTGACAAGTATGAAGATTGCGATGAGTGCTGCCGACTTTCATCATCTACACTTTTGGAAACAATTCTGCGCGTACATGACAGAACTTGAGAACGGACGCACATCGCTGCCTGAACTGCCAACTTGCCCAGAATGCATAGCTTCTAAACTGCGGACCTGCGAGTACAGGGACAATGAAAAGAGCATGAGCAAGAGGTGAATCAAGTAACCGCAGTGTTGTGATCAGTAGAGAACACCAGCACGCGCCACTTCCTGCTCACGGAATACATCCTTTAAAAGGCAGGCGTCGCTGGCCACAGATGGCGACACTATGTGACGGTTGACAAGTATGCAGATTGCGATGAGCGCTGCCGAATTTCACCATCTACACTTTTTGGAAACAACTTTGCGTGTACATGACAGAACTTGGGAACGGACGCACATCGCTGCCTGAACTGCCAACTTGCCCAGAATGTATAGCTTCTAAACTGCATACCTGCGAGTACCGGGACAATGAAAAGAGCACCAGCAAGAGGTGAATCAAGTAACCACAGTGTTGTGAGCAGTAGAGAACACCACCACGCGCCACTTCCTGCTCACCGAAAACATCATTTAAAAGGTAGGCGTCGCTAGCCACAGATGGCGACACTATGCGACGGTTGACAAGTATGCAGATTGCGATGAGCGCTGCCGACTTTCACCAGATACACTTTTTTGAAACAACTTTGCGTGTACATGGCAGAACATGAAAATGGACGCACATCGCTGCCTGAACTGCCAACATGCCCATAATGTATAGCTTCTAAACTGCATAACTGCCAGTACCGGGACAATGAAAAGAGCACCAGCAAGAGGTGAATCAAGTAACCACAGTGTTGTGAGCAGTAGAGAACACCAGCACGCACCACTTCCTGCTCACCGAATACATCATTAAAAGGTAGGCGTCGCTGGCCACAGATGGCGACACTATGCGATGGTTGACAAGTATGCAGATTGCGATGAGCGCTGCCGACTTTCACCATCTACACTTTTGGAAACAACTCTGAGCGTACATGACAGAACATCAAAATGGACGCACATCGCTGCCTGAACTGTCAGCTTGCCCAGAATGTATAGCTTCTAAACTACGGACCTGCGAGTACCGGGACAATGAAAAGAGCATGAGCAAGAGGTGAATCAAGTAACCGCAGTGTTGTGAGCAGTAGAGAACACCAGCACGCGTCACTTCTTGCTCACCGAATACATCCTTAAAAAGGTAGGCGTCGCTGGCCAGATGGCGACAGTATGTGACTGTTGACAAGTATGAAGATTGCGATGAGCGCTGCCGTCTTTCACCATCTACACTTGTGGAAACAACATTGCGCGTACATGACAGAACATGACGATGGACGCACATGACTGCCTTAACTGCGAACTTGCCCAGAATGTATAGCTTCTAAGCTGTATACCTGTGAGTACCGGCACAATGAAAAAAGCACAAGCAAGACGTGAATCAAGCAACCGCAGTGTTCTGAGCAGTAGAGAACACCATCACACGCCACTTCCTGCTCACCGAATACAGCTTTTATAAGGTAGGCGTCGCTGGCCAGATGGCGACAGTATGTGACTGTTGACAAGTATGAAGATTGCGATGAGCGCTGCCGTCTTTCACCATCTACACTTGTGGAAACAACATTGGGCGTACATGACAGGACATGACGATGGACGCACATCACTGCCTTAACTGCGAACTTGCCCAGAATGTATAGCTTCTAAGCTGTATACCTGTGAGTACCGGCGCAATGAAAAAAGCACAAGCAAGACGTGAATCAAGCAACCGCAGTGTTCTGAGCAGTAGAGAACACCATCACACGCCACTTCCTGCTCACCGAATACATCCTTTAAAGGAAGGCGTCCCTGGCCACAGATGGCGACACTATGCGACGGTTGACAAGTATGAAGATTGCGATGAGTGCTGCCGACTTTCACCATCTACACTTTTGGAAACAATTCTGCGCGTACATGACAGAACTTGAGAACGGACGCACATCGCTGCCTGAACTGCCAACTTGCCCAGAATGCATAGCTTCTAAACTGCGGACCTGCGAGTACAGGGACAATGAAAAGAGCATGAGCAAGAGGTGAATCAAGTAACCGCAGTGTTGTGAGCAGTAGAGAACACCAGCACGCGCAACTTCCTGCTCACCGAATACATCCTTTAAAAGGCAGGCGTCGCTGGCCACAGATGGCGACACTATGTGACGGTTGACAAGTATGCAGATTGCGATGAGCGCTGCCGACTTTCACCATCTACACTTTTTGGAAACAACTTTGCGTGTACATGACAGAACTTGAGAACGGACGCACATCGCTGCCTGAACTGCCAACTTGCCCAGAATGTATAGCTTCTAAACTGCATACTTGCGAGTACCGGGACAATGAAAAGAGCACCAGAAAGAGGTGAATCAAGTAACCACAGTGTTGTGAGCAGTAGAGAACACCAGCACGCGCCACTTCCTGCTCACCGAATACATCATTTAAAAGGTGGGCGTCGCTAGCCACAGATGGCGACACTATGCGACGGTTGACAAGTATGCAGATTGCGATGAGCGCTGCCGACTTTCACCATCTACACTTTTGGAAACAACTCTGAGCGTACATGACAGAACATGAAAATGGACGCACATCGCTGCCTGAACTGTCAGCTTGCCCAGAATGTATAGCTTCTAAACTACGGACCTGCGAGTATCGGCACAATGAATAGAGCATGAGCAAGAGGTGAATCAAGTAACCGCCGTGTTGTGAGCAGTACAGAACACCAGCACGCGCCACTTCTTGCTCACCGAATACATCCTTTAAAAGGTAGGCGTCGCTGGCCACAGATGGCGACAGTATGTGACGGTTGAACAGTATGGAGATTGCGATGAGCGCTGCCGTCTTTCACCATCTACACTTGTGGAAACAACTTTTCGCGTACATGACAGAACATGAGAATGGACGCACATCACGGCCTTAACTGCGAACTTGCCCAGAATGTATAGCTTCTAAGCTGTATACCTGTGAGTACCGGGGCAATGAAAAAAGCACAAGCAAGACGTGAATCAAGCAACCGCAGTGTTGTGAGCAGTAGAGAACACCAGCACGCGCCACTTCCTGCTCTCCGAATACATCCTTAAAAGGTAGGCGTCGCTGGCCAGAGATGGCGACACTATGCGACGGTTGACAGGTATGAAGATTGCGATTAGTGCTGCCGACTTTCACCATCTACACTTTTGGAAACAACTTTGCCTGTACATGGCAGAACATGAAAATGGACGCACATCGCTGCCTGAACTGCCAACTTCCCCAGAATGTATAGCTTCTAAAATGCATACCTGCGAGTACCGGGACAATGAAAAGAGCATGAGCAAGAGTGTGAATCAAGTAACCGCAGTGTAGTGAGCAGTAGAGAACACCAGCACGCGCCACTTCCTGCTCACCGAATGCAGCTTTTATAAGGTAGGCGTCGCTGGACACAGATGGCGATACTATGCGACGGTTGACTAGTATGCAGATTGCGCTGAGCGCTGCCGACTTTCACCATCTACACTTTTGGAAACAACTCTGCGCGTACATGACAGAACATGAAAATGGACGCACATCGCTGCCTGAATTGTCAGCTTGCCCAGAATGTATAGCTTCTAAACTGCGGACAAGCGAGTACCGGGACAATGAAAAGAGCATGAGCAAGAGGTGAATCAAGTAACCGCAGTGGTGTGAGCAGTAGAGAACACCAGCACGCGCCACTTCCTTATCACCGAATACATCCTTTAAAAGGTAGGCGTCGCTGGCCACAGATGGCGACACTATGTGACGGTTGACAAGTATGCAGATGCGATGAGCGCTGCAGACTTTCACCATCTACACTTTTTGGAAACAACTTTGCGTGTACATGGCAGAACATGAAAATGGACGCACATCGCTGCCTGAACTGCCAACTTGCCCATAATGTATGGCTTCTAAACTGCATAACTGCCAGTACCGGGACAATGAAAAGAGCATGAGCAAGAGTGTGAATCAAGTAACCGCAGTGTTGAGAGCAGTAGAGAACACCAGCACGCGCCACTTCCTGCTCACCGAATATATCATTTAAAAGGTAGGCGTCGCTGGCCACAGATGGCGACACTATGCGACGGTTGACAAGTATACAGATTGCGATGAGCGCTGCCGACTTTCACCATCTACACTTTTGGAAAGAACTCTGAACGTACATGACAGAACATGAAAATGGACGCACATCGCTGCCTGAACTGTCAGCTTGCCCAGAATGTATAGCTTCTAAACTGCGGACAAGCGAGTACCGGGACAATGAAAAGAGCATGAGCAAGAGGTGAATCAAGTAACCACTGTGTTGTGAGCAGTAGAGAACACCAGCACGCACCACTTCCTGCTCACCGAATACATCATTTAAAAGGTAGGCGTCGCTGGCCAGATGGCGACAGTATGTGACTGTTGACAAGTATGAAGATTGCGATGAGCGCTGCCGTCTTTCACCATCTACACTTGTGGAAACAACATTGCGCGTACATGACAGAACATGACGATGGACGCACATCACTGCCTTAACTGCGAACTTGCCCAGAATGTATAGCTTCTAAGCTGTATACCTGTGAGTACCGGCACAATGAAAAAAGCACAAGCAAGACGTGAATCAAGCAACCGCAGTGTTCTGAGCAGTAGAGAACACCATCACACGCCACTTCCTGCTCACCGAATACAGCTTTTATAAGGTAGGCGTCGCTGGCCAGATGGCGACAGTATGTGACTTTTGACAAGTATGAAGATTGCGATGAGCGCTGCCGTCTTTCACCATCTACACTTGTGGAAACAACATTGCGCGTACATGACAGAACATGACGATGGACGCACATCACTGCCTTAACTGCGAACTTGCCCAGAATGTATAGCTTCTAAGCTGTATACCTGTGAGTACCGGCACAATGAAAAAAGCACAAGCAAGACGTGAATCAAGCAACCGCAGTGTTCTGAGCAGTAGAGAACACCATCACACGCCACTTCCTGCTCACCGAATACAGCTTTTATAAAGTAGGCGTCGCTGGCCACAGATGGCGACACTATGCGACGGTTGACAAGCATGCAGATTGCTATGAGCGCTGCCGACTTTCACCATCTACACTTTTGGAAACAACTCTGAGCGTACATGACAGAAAATGAAAATGGACGCACATCGCTGCCTGAACTGTCAGCTTGCCCAGAATGTATAGCTTCTAAACTACGGACCTGCGAGTACCGGGACAATGAAAAGAGCATGAGCAAGAGTGTGAATCAAGTAACCGCAGTGTTGTGAGCAGTAGAGAACACCAGCACGCGCCACTTCCTGCTCACCGAATGCATCCATTAAAGGAAGGCGTCCCTGGCCACAGATGGCGACACTATGCGACGGTTGACAAGTATGAAGATTGCGATGAGTGCTGCCGACTTTCACCATCTACACTTTTGGAAACAATTCTGCGCGTACATGACAGAACTTGAGAACGGACGCACATCGCTGCCTGAACTGCCAACTTGCCCAGAATGCATAGCTTCTAAACTGCGGACCTGCGAGTGCAGTGACAATGAAAAGAGCATGAGCAAGAGGTGAATCAAGTAACCGCAGTGTTGTGAGCAGTAGAGAACACCAGCACGCGCCACTTCCTGCTCACCGAATACATCCTTTAAAAGGCAGGCGTCGCTGGCCACAGATGGCGACACTATATGACGGTTGACAAGTATGCAGATTGCGATGAGCGCTGCCGACTTTCACCATCTACACTTTTTGGAAACAACTTTGCGTGTACATGACAGAACTTGAGAACGGACGCACATCACTGCCTGAACTGCCAACTTGCCCAGAATGTATAGCTTCTAAACTGTTTACCTGCGAGTACCGGGACAATGAAAAGAGCACCAGCAAGAGGTGAATCAAGTAACCACAGTGTTGTGAGCAGTAGAGAACACCAGCACGCGCCACTTCCTGCTCACCGAATACATCATTTAAAAGGTAGGCGTCGCTAGCCACAGATGGCGACACTATGCGACGGTTGACAAGTATGCAGATTGCGATGAGCGCTGCCGACTTTCACCATCTACACTTTTGGAAACAACTCTGAGCGTACATGACAGAACATGAAAATGGACGCACATCGCTGCCTGAACTGTCAGCTTGCCCAGAATGTATAGCTTCTATACATTGTCCCGATACCTGCGAGTATCGGGACAATGAATAGAGCATGAGCAAGAGGTGAATCAAGTAACCGCCGTGTTGTGAGCAGTAGAGAACACCAGCACGCGCCACTTCTTGCTCACCGAATACATCCTTTAAAAGGTAGGCGTCGCTGGCCACAGATGGCGACAGTATGTGACGGTTGAACAGTATGGAGATTGCGATGAGCGCTGCCGTCTTTCACCATCTACACTTGTGGAAACAACTTTGCGCGTACATGACAGAACATGAGAATGGACGCACATCACGGCCTTAACTGCGAACTTGCCCAGAATGTATAGCTTCTAAGCTGTATACCTGTGAGTACCGGGGCAATGAAAAAAGCACAAGCAAGACGTGAATCAAGCAACCGCAGTGTTGTGAGCAGTAGAGAACACCAGCACGCGCCACTTCCTGCTCACCGAATACATCCTTAAAAGGTAGGCGTCGCTGGCCACAGATGGCGACACTATGCGACGGTTGACAGGTATGAAGATTGCGATTAGTGCTGCCGACTTTCACCATCTACACTTTTGGAAACAACTTTGCCTGTACATGGCAGAACATGAAAATGGACGCACATCGCTGCCTGAACTGCCAACTTCCCCAGAATGTATAGCTTCTAAAATGCATACCTGCGAGTACCGGGACAATGAAAAGAGCATGAGCAAGAGTGTGAATCAAGTAACCGCAGTGTAGTGAGCAGTAGAGAACACCAGCACGCGCCACTTCCTGCTCACCGAATGCAGCTTTTATAAGGTAGGTGTCGCTGGACACAGATGGCGACACTATGCGACGGTTGACTAGTATGCAGATTGCAAAGAGCGCTGCCGACTTTCACCATCTACACTTTTGGAAACAACTCTGCGCGTACATGACAGAACATGAAAATGGACGCACATCGCTGCCTGAATTGTCAGCTTGCCCAGAATGTATAGCTTCTAAACTGCGGACAAGCGAGTACCGGGACAATGAAAAGAGCATGAGCAAGAGGTGAATCAAGTAGCCGCAGTGTTGTGAGCAGTAGAGAACACCAGCACGCGCCACTTCCTGCTCACCGAATACATCCTTTAAAAGGTAGGCGTCGCTGGCCACAGATGGCGACACTATGTGACGGTTGACAAGTATGCAGATTGCGATGAGCGCTGCAGACTTTCACCATCTACACTTTTTGGAAACTACTTTGCGTGTACATGGCAGAACATGAAAATGGACGCACATCGCTGCCTGAACTGCCAACTTGCCCATAATGTATGGCTTCTAAACTGCATAACTGCCAGTACCGGGACAATGAAAAGAGCATGAGCAAGAGTGTGAATCAAGTAACCGCAGTGTTGAGAGCAGTAGAGAACACCAGCACGCGCCACTTCCTGCTCACCGAATACATCCTTTTAAAGGTAGGCGTTGCCGGCCACAGATGGCGACACTATGTGACGGTTGACAAGTATGTAGATTGCGATGAGCGCTGCCGACTTTCACCATCTAAACTTTTGGAAACAACATTGCGCGTACGTGACAGAACATGAGAATGGACGCACATAGCTGCCTGAACAGCCAGCTTGCCCAGAATGTATAGCTTCTAAACTGCATACCTGCGAATACCGGGACAATGAAAAGAGCACCAGCAAGAGGTGAATCAAGTAACCACAGTGTTGTGAGCAGTAGAGAACACCAGCACGCGCCACTTCCTGCTCACCGAATATATCATTTAAAAGGTAGGCGTCGCTGGCCACAGATGGCGACACTATGCGACGGTTGACAAGTATACAGATTGCGATGAGCGCTGCCGACTTTCACCATCTACACTTTTGGAAAGAACTCTGAGCGTACATGACAGAACATGAAAATGGACGCACATCGCTGCCTGAACTGTCAGCTTGCCAAGAATGTATAGCTTCTAAACTACGGACCTGCGAGTACCGGGACAATGAAAAGAGCATGAGCAAGAGTGTGAATCAAGTAACCGCAGTGTTGTGAGCAGTAAGCACCAGCACGCGCCACTTCCTGCTCACCGAATACATCCTTTAAAAGGTAGGCGTCGCTGGCCACAGATGGCGACACTATGCGACGGTTGGCAAGTATGAACATTGCGATGAGTGCTGCCGACTTTCACCATCTACACTTTTGGAAACAACTTTGCCTGTACATGGCAGAACATGAAAATGGACGCACATCGCTGCCTGAACTGCCAACTTCCCCAGAATGTATAGCTTCTAAAGTGCATACCTGCGAGTACCGGGACAATGAAAAGAGCATGAGCAAGAGTGTGAATCAAGTAACCGCAGTGTTGAGAGCAGTAGAGAACACCAGCACGCGCCACTTCCTGCTCACCGAATACATCCTTTAAATGGTAGGCGTCGCTGGCCACAGATGGCGACACTATGCGACGGTTGACAAGTATGAAGATTGCGATGAGTGCTGCCGACTTTCACCATCTACACTTTTGGAAACAACTTTGCCTGTACATGGCAGAACATGAAAATGGACGCACATCGCTGCCTGAACTGCCAACTTCCCCAGAATGTATAGCTTCTAAAATGCATACCTGCGAGTACCGGGACAATGAAAAGAGCATGAGCAAGAGTGTGAATCAAGTAACCGCAGTGTTGTGAGCAGTAGAGAACACCATCACGCGCCACTTCCTGCTCACCGAATACATCATTTAAAAGGTAGGCGTCGCTAGCCACAGATGGCGACACTATGCGACGGTTGACAAGTATGCAGATTGCGATGAGCGCTGCCGACTTTCACCATATACACTTTTTGGAAACAACTTTGCGTGTACATGGCAGAACATGAAAATGGACGCACATCGCTGCCTGAACTGCCAACATGCCCATAATGTATAGCTTCTAAACTGCATAACTGCCAGTACCGGGACAATGAAAAGAGCACCAGCAAGAGGTGAATCAAGTAACCACAGTGTTGTGAGCAGTAGAGAACACCAGCACGCACCACTTCCTGCTCACCGAATACATCATTTAAAAGGTAGGCGTCGCTGGACACAGATGGCGACACTATGCGACGGTTGACAAGTATGCAGATTGCGATGAGCGCTGCCGACTTTCACCATCTACACTTTTGGAAACAACTCTGAGCGTACATGACAGTACATGAAAATGGACGCACATCGCTGCCTGAACTGTCATCTTGCCCAGAATGTATAGCTTCTAAACTACGGACCTGCGAGTACCGGGACAATGAAAAGAGCATGAGCAAGAGGTGAATCAAGTAACCGCAGTGTTGTGAGCAGTAGAGAACACCAGCACGCGTCACTTTTTGCTCACCGAATACATCCTTAAAAAGGTAGGCGTCGCTGGCCAGATGGCGACAGTATGTGACTGTTGACAAGTATGAAGATTGCGATGAGCGCTGCGTCTTTCACCATCTACACTTGTGGAAACAACATTGCGCGTACATGACAGAACATGACGATGGACGCACATCACTGTATTTACTGCGAACTTGCCCAGAATGTATAGCTTCTAAGCTGTATACCTGTGAGTACCGGGACAATGAAAAAAGCACAAGCAAGACGTGAATCAAGACCCCGCAGTGTTCTGAGCAGTAGAGAACACCATCACACGCCACTTCCTGCTCACCGAATACAGCTTTTATAAGGAAGGCGTCGCTGGCCACAGATGGCGACACTATGCGACGGTTGACAAGCATGCAGATTGCTATGAGCGCTACCGACTTTCACCATCTACACTTTTGGAAACAACTCTGAGCGTACATGACAAAACATTAAAATGGACGCACATCGCTGCCTGAACTGTCAGCTTGCCCAGAATGTATAGCTTCTAAACTACGGACCTGCGAGTACCGGGACAATGAAAAGACCATGAGCAAGAGTGTGAATCAAGTAACCGCAGTGTTGTGAGCAGTAGAGAACACCAGCACGCGCCACTTCCTGCTCACCGAATACATCCTTTAAAGGAAGGCGTCCCTGGCCACAGATGGCGACACTATGCGACGGTTGACAAGTATGAAGATTGCGATGAGTGCTGCCGACTTTCACCATCTACACTTTTGGAAACAATTCTGCGCGTACATGACAGAACTTGAGAACGGACGCACATCGCTGCCTGGACTGCCAACTTGCCCAGAATGCATAGCTTCTAAACTGCGGACCTGCGAGTACAGGGACAATGAAAAGAGCATGAGCAAGAGGTGAATCAAGTAACCGCAGTGTTGTGAGCAGTAGAGAACACCAGCACGCGCCACTTCCTGCTCACCGAATACATCCTTTAAAGGAAGGCGTCCCTGGCCACAGATGGCGACACTATGCGACGGTTGACAAGTATGAAGATTGCGATGAGTGCTGCCGACTTTCATCATCTACACTTTTGGAAACAATTCTGCGCGTACATGACAGAACTTGAGAACGGACGCACATCGCTGCCTGAACTGCCAACTTGCCCAGAATGCATAGCTTCTAAACTGCGGACCTGCGAGTACAGGGACAATGAAAAGAGCATGAGCAAGAGGTGAATCAAGTAACCGCAGTGTTGTGAGCAGTAGAGAACACCAGCACGCGCCACTTCCTGCTCACCGAATACATCCTTTAAAAGGCAGGCGTCGCTGGCCACAGATGGCGACACTATGTGACGGTTGACAAGTATGCAGATTGCGACGAGCGCTGCCGAATTTCACCATCTACACTTTTTGGAAACAACTTTGCTTGTACATGACAGAACTTGAGAACGGACGCACATCGCTGCCTGAACTGCCAACTTGCCCAGAATGTATAGCTTCTAAACTGCATACCTGCGAGTACCGGGACAATGAAAAGAGCACCAGCAAGAGGTGAATCAAGTAACCACAGTGTTGTGAGCAGTAGAGAACACCAGCACGCGCCACTTCGTGCTCACCGAATACATCATTTAAAAGGTAGGCGTCGCTGGCCACAGATGGCGACACTATGCGACGGTTGACAAGTATGCAGATTGCGATGAGCGCTGCCGACTTTCACCATCTACACTTTTGGAAACAACTCTGAGCGTACATGACAGAACATGAAAATGGACGCACATCGCTGCCTGAACTGTCAGCTTGCCCAGAATGTATAGCTTCTAAACTACGGACCTGCGAGTACCGGGACAATGAAAAGAGCATGAGCAAGAGGTGAATCATGTAACCGCAGTGTTGTGAGCAGTAGAGAACACCAGCACGCGTCACTTCTTGCTCACCGAATACATCCTTAAAAAGGTAGGCGTCGCTGGCCAGATGGCGACAGTATGTGACTGTTGACAAGTATGAAGATTGCGATGAGCGCTGCCGTCTTTCACCATCTACACTTGTGGAAACAACATTGCGCGTACATGACAGAACATGACGATGGACGCACATCACTGCCTTAACTGCGAACTTGCCCAGAATGTATAGCTTCTAAGCTGTATACCTGTGAGTACCGGCACAACGAAAAAGCACAAGCAAGACGTGAATCAAGCAACCGCAGTGTTCTGAGCAGTAGAGAACACCATCACACGCCACTTCCTGCTCACCGAATACAGCTTTTATAAGGTAGGCGTCGCTGGACACAGATGGCGACACTATGCGACGGTTGACAAGCATGCAGATTGCTATGAGCGCTGCTGACTTTCACCATCTACACTTTTGGAAACAACTCTGAGCGTACATGACAGAACATGAAAATGGACGCACATCGCTGCCTGAACTGTCAGCTTGCCCAGAATGTATAGCTTCGAAACTACGGACCTGCGAGTACCGGGACAATGAAAAGAGCATGAGCAAGAGTGTGAATCAAGTAACCGCAGTGTTGTGAGCAGTAGAGAACACCAGCACGCGCCACTTCCTGCTCACCGAATACATCCTTTAAAGGAAGGCGTCCCTGGCCACAGATGGCGACACTATGCGACGGTTGACAAGTATGAAGATTGCGATGAGTGCTGCCGACTTTCATCATCTACACTTTTGGAAACAATTCAGCGCGTACATGACAGAACTTGAGAACGGACGCACATCGCTGCCTGAACTGCCAACTTGCCCAGAATGCATAGCTTCTAAACTGCGGACCTGCGAGTACAGGGACAATGAAAAGAGCATGAGCAAGAGGTGAATCAAGTAACCGCAGTGTTGTGAGCAGTAGAGAACACCAGCACGCGCCACTTCCTGCTCACCGAATACATCCTTTAAAAGGCAGGCGTCGCTGGCCACAGATGGCGACACTACGTGACGGTTGACAAGCATGCAGATTGCTATGAGCGCTACCGACTTTCACCATCTACACTTTTGGAAACAACTCTGAGCGTACATGACAAAACATTAAAATGGACGCACATCGCTGCCTGAACTGCCAGCTTGCCCAGAATGTATAGCTTCTAAACTACGGACCTGCGAGTACCGGGACAATGAAAAGACCATGAGCAAGAGTGTGAATCAAGTAACCGCAGTGTTGTGAGCAGTAGAGAACACCAGCACGCGCCACTTCCTGCTCACCGAATACATCCTTTAAAGGAAGGCGTCCCTGGTCACAGATGGCGACACTATGCGACGGTTGACAAGTATGAAGATTGCGATGAGTGCTGCCGACTTTCATCATCTACACTTGTGGAAACAATTCTGCGCGTACATGACAGAACTTGAGAACGGACGCACATCGCTGCCTGAACTGCCAACTTGCCCAGAATGCATAGCTTCTAAACTGCGGACCTGCGAGTACAGGGACAATGAAAAGAGCATGAGCAAGAGGTGAATCAAGTAACCGCAGTGTTGTGAGCAGTAGAGAACACCAGCACGCACCACTTCCTGCTCACCGAATACATCATTTAAAAGGTAGGCGTCGCTGGCCAGATGGCGACAGTATGTGACTGTTGACAAGTATGAAGATTGCGATGAGCGCTGCCGTCTTTCACCATCTACACTTGTGGAAACAACATTGCGCGTACATGACAGAACATGACGATGGACGCACATCACTGCCTTAACTGCGAACTTGCCCAGAATGTATAGCTTCTAAGCTGTATACCTGTGAGTACCGGCACAATGAAAAAAGCACAAGCAAGACGTGAATCAAGCAACCGCAGTGTAGTGAGCAGTAGAGAACACCAGCACGCGCCACTTCCTGCTCACCGAATGCAGCTTTTATAAGGTAGGCGTCGCTGGACACAGATGGCGACACTATGCGACGGTTGACTAGTATGCAGATTGCAAAGAGCGCTGCCGACTTTCACCATCTACACTTTTGGAAACAACTCTGAACGTACATGACAGAACATGAAAATGGACGCACATCGCTGCCTGAACTGTCAGCTTGCCCAGAATGTATAGCTTCTAAACTGCGGACAAGCGAGTACCGGGACAATGAAAAGAGCATGAGCAAGAGGTGAATCAAGTAACCACCGTGTTGTGAGCAGTAGAGAACACCAGCACGCACCACTTCCTGCTCACCGAATACATCATTTAAAAGGTAGGCGTCGCTGGCCAGATGGCGACAGTATGTGACTGTTGACAAGTATGAAGATTGCGATGAGCGCTGCCGTCTTTCACCATCTACACTTGTGGAAACAACATTGCGCGTACATGACAGAACATGACGATGGACGCACATCACTGCCTTAACTGCGAACTTGCCCAGAATGTATAGCTTCTAAGCTGTATACCTGTGAGTACCGGCACAATGAAAAAAGCACAAGCAAGACGTGAATCAAGCAACCGCAGTGTTCTGAGCAGTAGAGAACACCATCACACGCCACTTCCTGCTCACCGAATACAGCTTTTATAAGGTAGGCGTGGCTGGCCAGATGGCGACAGTATGTGACTGTTGACAAGTATGAAGATTGCGATGAGCGCTGCCGTCTTTCACCATCTACACTTGTGGAAACAACATTGCGCGTACATGACAGAACATGACGATGGACGCACATCACTGCCTTAACTGCGAACTTGCCCAGAATGTATAGCTTCTAAGCTGTATACCTGTGAGTACCGGCACAATGAAAAAAGCACAAGCAAGACGTGAATCAAGCAACCGCAGTGTTCTGAGCAGTAGAGAACACCATCACACGCCACTTCCTGCTCACCGAATACAGCTTTTATAAGGTAGGCGTCGCTGGCCACAGATGGCGACACTATGCGACGGTTGACAAGCATGCAGATTGCTATGAGCGCTGCCGACTTTCACCATCTACACTTTTGGAAACAACTCTGAGCGTACATGACAGAAAATGAAAATGGACGCACATCGCTGCCTGAACTGTCAGCTTGCCCAGAATGTATAGCTTCTAAACTACGGACCTGCGAGTACCGGGACAATGAAAAGAGCATGAGCAAGAGTGTGAATCAAGTAACCGCAGTGTTGTGAGCAGTAGAGAACACCAGCACGCGCCACTTCCTGCTCACCGAATACGTCCATTAAAGGAAGGCGTCCCTGGCCACAGATGGCGACACTATGCGACGGTTGACAAGTATGAAGATTGCGATGAGTGCTGCCGACTTTCACCATCTACACTTTTGGAAACAATTCTGCGCGTACATGACAGAACTTGAGAACGGACGCACATCGCTGCCTGAACTGCCAACTTGCCCAGAATGCATAGCTTCTAAACTGCGGACCTGCGAGTGCAGTGACAATGAAAAGAGCATGAGCAAGAGGTGAATCAAGTAACCGCAGTGTTGTGAGCAGTAGAGAACACCAGCACGCGCCACTTCCTGCTCACCGAATACATCCTTTAAAAGGCAGGCGTCGCTGGCCACAGATGGCGACACTATGTGACGGTTGACAAGTATGCAGATTGCGATGAGCGCTGCCGACTTTCACCACCTACACTTTTTGGAAACAACTTTGCGTGTACATGACAGAACTTGAGAACGGACGCACATCGCTGCCTGAACTGCCAACTTGCCCAGAATGTATAGCTTCTAAACTGCATACTTGCGAGTACCGGGACAATGAAAAGAGCACCAGAAAGAGGTGAATCAAGTAACCACAGTGTTGTGAGCAGTAGAGAACACCAGCACGCGCCACTTCCTGCTCACCGAATACATCATTTAAAAGGTGGGCGTCGCTAGCCACAGATGGCGACACTATGCGACGGTTGACAAGTATGCAGATTGCGATGAGCGCTGCCGACTTTCACCATCTACACTTTTGGAAACAACTCTGAGCGTACTTGACAGAACATGAAAATGGACGCACATCGCTGCCTGAACTGTCAGCTTGCCCAGAATGTATAGCTTCTAAACTACGGACCTGCGAGTATCGGGACAATGAATAGAGCATGAGCAAGAGGTGAATCAAGTAACCGCCGTGTTGTGAGCAGTACAGAACACCAGCACGCGCCACTTCTTGCTCACCGAATACATCCATTAAAAGGTAGGCGTCGCTGGCCACAGATGGCGACAGTATGTGACGGTTGAACAGTATGGAGATTGCGATGAGCGCTGCTGTCTTTCACCATCTACACTTGTGGAAACAACTTTTCGCGTACATGACAGAACATGAGAATGGACGCACATCACGGCCTTAACTGCGAACTTGCCCAGAATGTATAGCTTCTAAGCTGTATACCTGTGAGTACCGGGGCAATGAAAAAAGCACAAGCAAGACGTGAATCAAGCAACCGCAGTGTTGTGAGCAGTAGAGAACACCAGCACGCGCCACTTCCTGCTCTCCGAATACATCCTTAAAAGGTAGGCGTCGCTGGCCAGAGATGGCGACACTATGCGACGGTTGACAGGTATGAAGATTGCGATTAGTGCTGCCGACTTTCACCATCTACACTTTTGGAAACAACTTTGCCTGTACATGGCAGAACATGAAAATGGACGCACATCGCTGCCTGAACTGCCAACTTCCCCAGAATGTATAGCTTCTAAAATGCATACCTGCGAGTACCGGGACAATGAAAAGAGCATGAGCAAGAGTGTGAATCAAGTAACCGCAGTGTAGTGAGCAGTAGAGAACACCAGCACGCGCCACTTCCTGCTCACCGAATGCAGCTTTTATAAGGTAGGCGTCGCTGGACACAGATGGCGATACTATGCGACGGTTGACTAGTATGCAGATTGCGCTGAGCGCTGCCGACTTTCACCATCTACACTTTTGGAAACAACTCTGCGCGTACATGACAGAACATGAAAATGGACGCACATCGCTGCCTGAATTGTCAGCTTGCCCAGAATGTATAGCTTCTAAACTGCGGACAAGCGAGTACCGGGACAATGAAAAGAGCATGAGCAAGAGTGTGAATCAAGTAACCGCAGTGTTGAGAGCAGTAGAGAACACCAGCACGCGCCACTTCCTGCTCACCGAATATATCATTTAAAAGGTAGGCGTCGCTGGCCACAGATGGCGACACTATGCGACGGTTGACAAGTATACAGATTGCGATGAGCGCTGCCGACTTTCACCATCTACACTTTTGGAAAGAACTCTGAACGTACATGACAGAACATGAAAATGGACGCACATCGCTGCCTGAACTGTCAGCTTGCCCAGAATGTATAGCTTCTAAACTGCGGACAAGCGAGTACCGGGACAATGAAAAGAGCATGAGCAAGAGGTGAATCAAGTAACCACCGTGTTGTGAGCAGTAGAGAACACCAGCACGCACCACTTCCTGCTCACCGAATACATCATTTAAAAGGTAGGCGTCGCTGGCCAGATGGCGACAGTATGTGACTGTTGACAAGTATGAAGATTGCGATGAGCGCTGCCGTCTTTCACCATCTACACTTGTGGAAACAACATTGCGCGTACATGACAGAACATGACGATGGACGCACATCACTGCCTTAACTGCGAACTTGCCCAGAATGTATAGCTTCTAAGCTGTATACCTGTGAGTACCGGCACAATGAAAAAAGCACAAGCAAGACGTGAATCAAGCAACCGCAGTGTTCTGAGCAGTAGAGAACACCATCACACGCCACTTCCTGCTCACCGAATACAGCTTTTATAAGGTAGGCGTCGCTGGCCACAGATGGCGACACTATGCGACGGTTGACAAGCATGCAGATTGCTATGAGCGCTGCCGACTTTCACCATCTACACTTTTGGAAACAACTCTGAGCGTACATGACAGAAAATGAAAATGGACGCACATCGCTGCCTGAACTGCCAACTTGCCCAGAATGCATAGCTTCTAAACTGCGGACCTGCGAGTGCAGTGACAATGAAAAGAGCATGAGCAAGAGGTGAATCAAGTAACCGCAGTGTTGTGAGCAGTAGAGAACACCAGCACGCGCCACTTCCTGCTCACCGAATACATCCTTTAAAAGGCAGGCGTCGCTGGCCACAGATGGCGACACTATATGACGGTTGACAAGTATGCAGATTGCGATGAGCGCTGCCGACTTTCACCATCTACACTTTTTGGAAACAACTTTGCGTGTACATGACAGAACTTGAGAACGGACGCACATCGCTGCCTGAACTGCCAACTTGCCCAGAATGTATAGCTTCTAAACTGTTTACCTGCGAGTACCGGGACAATGAAAAGAGCACCAGCAAGAGGTGAATCAAGTAACCACAGTGTTGTGAGCAGTAGAGAACACCAGCACGCGCCACTTCCTGCTCACCGAATACATCCTTTAAAAGGTAGGCGTCGCTGGCCACAGATGGCGACAGTATGTGACGGTTGAACAGTATGGAGATTGCGATGAGCGCTGCCGTCTTTCACCATCTACACTTGTGGAAACAACTTTGCGCGTACATGACAGAACATGAGAATGGACGCACATCACGGCCTTAACTGCGAACTTGCCCAGAATGTATAGCTTCTAAGCTGTATACCTGTGAGTACCGGGGCAATGAAAAAAGCACAAGCAAGACGTGAATCAAGCAACCGCAGTGTTGTGAGCAGTAGAGAACACCAGCACGCGCCACTTCCTGCTCACCGAATACATCCTTAAAAGGTAGGCGTCGCTGGCCACAGATGGCGACACTATGCGACGGTTGACAGGTATGAAGATTGCGATTAGTGCTGCCGACTTTCACCATCTACACTTTTGGAAACAACTTTGCCTGTACATGGCAGAACATGAAAATGGACGCACATCGCTGCCTGAACTGCCAACTTCCCCAGAATGTATAGCTTCTAAAATGCATACCTGCGAGTACCGGGACAATGAAAAGAGCATGAGCAAGAGTGTGAATCAAGTAACCGCACTGTAGTGAGCAGTAGAGAACACCAGCACGCGCCACTTCCTGCTCACCGAATGCAGCTTTTATAAGGTAGGCGTCGCTGGACACAGATGGCGACACTATGCGACGGTTGACAAGTATGCAGATTGCGATGAGCGCTGCCGACTTTCACCATCTAAACTTTTGGAAACAACATTGCGCGTACGTGACAGAACATGAGAATGGACGCACATAGCTGCCTGAACAGCCAGCTTGCCCAGAATGTATAGCTTCTAAACTGCATACCTGCGAATACCGGGACAATGAAAAGAGCACCAGCAAGAGGTGAATCAAGTAACCACAGTGTTGTGAGCAGTAGAGAACACCAGCACGCGCCACTTCCTGCTCACCGTATATATCATTTAAAAGGTAGGCGTCGCTGGCCACAGATGGCGACACTATGCGACGGTTGACAAGTATACAGATTGCGATGAGCGCTGCCGACTTTCACCATCTACACTTTTGGAAAGAACTCTGAGCGTACATGACAGAACATGAAAATGGACGCACATCGCTGCCTGAACTGTCAGCTTGCCCAGAATGTATAGCTTCTAAACTACGGACCTGCGAGTACCGGGACAATGAAAAGAGCATGAGCAAGAGTGTGAATCAAGTAACCGCAGTGTTGTGAGTAGTAAGCACCAGCACGCGCCACTTCCTGCTCACCGAATACATCCTTTAAAAGGTAGGCGTCGCTGGCCACAGATGGCGACACTATGCGACGGTTGGCAAGAATGAACATTGCGATGAGTGCTACCGACTTTCACCATCTACACTTTTGGAAACAACTTTGCCTGTACATGGCAGAACATGAAAATGGACGCACATCGCTGCCTGAACTGCCAACTTCCCCAGAATGTATAGCTTCTAAAGTGCATACCTGCGAGTACCGGGACAATGAAAAGAGCATGAGCAAGAGTGTGAATCAAGTAACCGCAGTGTTGAGAGCAGTAGAGAACACCAGCACGCGCCACTTCCTGCTCACCGAATACATCCTTTAAATGGTAGGCGTCGCTGGCCACAGATGGCGACACTATGCGACGGTTGACAAGTATGAAGATTGCGATGAGTGCTGCCGACTTTCACCATCTACACTTTTGGAAACAACTTTGCCTGTACATGGCAGAACATGAAAATGGACGCACATCGCTGCCTGAACTGCCAACTTCCCCAGAATGTATAGCTTCTAAAATGCATACCTGCGAGTACCGGGACAATGAAAAGAGCATGAGCAAGAGTGTGAATCAAGTAACCGCAGTGTTGTGAGCAGTAGAGAACACCATCACGCGCCACTTCCTGCTCACCGAATACATCATTTAAAAGGTAGGCGTCGCTAGCCACAGATGGCGACACTATGCGACGGTTGACAAGTATCCAGATTGCGATGAGCGCTGCCGACTTTCACCATATACACTTTTTGGAAACAACTTTGCGTGTACATGGCAGAACATGAAAATGGACGCACATCGCTGCCTGAACTGCCAACATGCCCATAATGTATAGCTTCTAAACTGCATAACTGCCAGTACCGGGACAATGAAAAGAGCACCAGCAAGAGGTGAATCAAGTAACCACAGTGTTGTGAGCAGTAGAGAACACCAGCACGCACCACTTCCTGCTCACCGAATACATCATTTAAAAGGTAGGCGTCGCTGGACACAGATGGCGACACTATGCGACGGTTGACAAGTATGCAGATTGCGATGAGCGCTGCCGACTTTCACCATCTACACTTTTGGAAACAACTCTGAGCGTACATGACAGTACATGAAAATGGACGCACATCGCTGCCTGAACTGTCATCTTGCCCAGAATGTATAGCTTCTAAACTACGGACCTGCGAGTACCGGGACAATGAAAAGAGCATGAGCAAGAGGTGAATCAAGTAACCGCAGTGTTGTGAGCAGTAGAGAACACCAGCACGCGTCACTTTTTGCTCACCGAATACATCCTTAAAAAGGTAGGCGTCGCTGGCCAGATGGCGACAGTATGTGACTGTTGACAAGTATGAAGATTGCGATGAGCGCTGCGTCTTTCACCATCTACACTTGTGGAAACAACATTGCGCGTACATGACAGAACATGACGATGGACGCACATCACTGTATTAACTGCGAACTTGCCCAGAATGTATAGCTTCTAAGCTGTATACCTGTGAGTACCGGGACAATGAAAAAAGCACAAGCAAGACGTGAATCAAGACCCCGCAGTGTTCTGAGCAGTAGAGAACACCATCACACGCCACTTCCTGCTCACCGAATACAGCTTTTATAAGGAAGGCGTCGCTGGCCACAGATGGCGACACTATGCGACGGTTGACAAGCATGCAGATTGCTATGAGCGCTACCGACTTTCACCATCTACACTTTTGGAAACAACTCTGAGCGTACATGACAAAACATGAAAATGGACGCACATCGCTGCCTGAACTGTCAGCTTGCCCAGAATGTATAGCTTCTAAACTACGGACCTGCGAGTACCGGGACAATGAAAAGACCATGAGCAAGAGTGTGAATCAAGTAACCGCAGTGTTGTGAGCAGTAGAGAACACCAGCACGCGCCACTTCCTGCTCACCGAATACATCCTTTAAAGGAAGGCGTCCCTGGCCACAGATGGCGACACTATGCGACGGTTGACAAGTATGAAGATTGCGATGAGTGCTGCCGACTTTCATCATCTACACTTTTGGAAACAATTCTGCGCGTACATGACAGAACTTGAGAACGGACGCACATCGCTGCCTGAACTGCCAACTTGCCCAGAATGCATAGCTTCTAAACTGCGGACCTGCGAGTACAGGGACAATGAAAAGAGCATGAGCAAGAGGTGAATCAAGTAACCGCAGTGTTGTGAGCAGTAGAGAACACCAGCACGCGCCACTTCCTGCTCACCGAATACATCCTTTAAAAGGCAGGCGTCGCTGGCCACAGATGGCGACACTATGTGACGGTTGACAAGTATGCAGATTGCGACGAGCGCTGCCGAATTTCACCATCTACACTTTTTGGAAACAACTTTGCTTGTACATGACAGAACTTGAGAACGGACGCACATCGCTGCCTGAACTGCCAACTTGCCCAGAATGTATAGCTTCTAAACTGCATACCTGCGAGTACCGGGACAATGAAAAGAGCACCAGCAAGAGGTGAATCAAGTAACCACAGTGTTGTGAGCAGTAGAGAACACCAGCACGCGCCACTTCGTGCTCACCGAATACATCATTTAAAAGGTAGGCGTCGCTGGCCACAGATGGCGACACTATGCGACGGTTGACAAATATGCAGATTGCGATGAGCGCTGCCGACTTTCACCATCTACACTTTTGGAAACAACTCTGAGCGTACATGACAGAACATGAAAATGGACGCACATCGCTGCCTGAACTGTCAGCTTGCCCAGAATGTATAGCTTCTAAACTACGGACCTGCGAGTACCGGGACAATGAAAAGAGCATGAGCAAGAGGTGAATCAAGTAACCGCAGTGTTGTGAGCAGTAGAGAACACCAGCACGCGTCACTTCTTGCTCACCGAATACATCCTTAAAAAGGTAGGCGTCGCTGGCCAGATGGCGACAGTATGTGACTGTTGACAAGTATGAAGATTGCGATGAGCGCTGCCGTCTTTCACCATCTACACTTGTGGAAACAACATTGCGCGTACATGACAGAACATGACGATGGACGCACATCACTGCCTTAACTGCGAACTTGCCCAGAATGTATAGCTTCTAAGCTGTATACCTGTGAGTACCGGCACAATGAAAAAGCACAAGCAAGACGTGAATCAAGCAACCGCAGTGTTCTGAGCAGTAGAGAACACCATCACACGCCACTTCCTGCTCACCGAATACAGCTTTTATAAGGTAGGCGTCGCTGGACACAGATGGCGACACTATGCGACGGTTGACAAGCATGCAGATTGCTATGAGCGCTGCCGACTTTCACCATCTACACTTTTGGAAACAACTCTGAGCGTACATGACAGAACATGAAAATGGACGCACATCGCTGCCTGAACTGTCAGCTTGCCCAGAATGTATAGCTTCTAAACTACGGACCTGCGAGTACCGGGACAATGAAAAGAGCATGAGCAAGAGTGTGAATCAAGTAACCGCAGTGTTGTGAGCAGTAGAGAACACCAGCACGCGCCACTTCCTGCTCACCGAATACATCCTTTAAAGGAAGGCGTCCCTGGCCACAGATGGCGACACTATGCGACGGTTGACAAGTATGAAGATTGCGATGAGTGCTGCCGACTTTCACCATCTACACTTTTGGAAACAATTCTGCGCGTACATGACAGAACTTGAGAACGGACGCACATCGCTGCCTGGACTGCCAACTTGCCCAGAATGCATAGCTTCTAAACTGCGGACCTGCGAGTACAGGGACAATGAAAAGAGCATGAGCAAGAGGTGAATCAAGTAACCGCAGTGTTGTGAGCAGTAGAGAACACCAACACGCGCCACTTCCTGCTCACCGAATACATCCTTTAAAGGAAGGCGTCCCTGGCCACAGATGGCGACACTATGCGACGGTTGACAAGTATGAAGATTGCGATGAGTGCTGCCGACTTTCATCATCTACACTTTTGGAAACAATTCTGCGCGTACATGACAGAACTTGAGAACGGACGCACATCGCTGCCTGAACTGCCAACTTGCCCAGAATGCATAGCTTCTAAACTGCGGACCTGCGAGTACAGGGACAATGAAAAGAGCATGAGCAAGAGGTGAATCAAGTAACCGCAGTGTTGTGAGCAGTAGAGAACACCAGCACCCGCCACTTCCTGCTCACCGAATACATCCTTTAAAAGGCAGGCGTCGCTGGCCACAGATGGCGACACTACGTGACGGTTGACAAGCATGCAGATTGCTATGAGCGCTACCGACTTTCACCATCTACACTTTTGGAAACAACTCTGAGCGTACATGACAAAACATGAAAATGGACGCACATCGCTGCCTGAACTGTCAGCTTGCCCAGAATGTATAGGTTCTAAACTACGGACCTGCGAGTACCGGGACAATGAAAAGACCATGAGCAAGAGTGTGAATCAAGTAACCGCAGTGTTGTGAGCAGTAGAGAACACCAGCACGCGCCACTTCCTGCTCACCGAATCCATCCTTTAAAGGAAGGCGTCCCTGGCCACAGATGGCGACACTATGCGACGGTTGACAAGTATGAAGATTGCGATGAGTGCTGCCGACTTTCATCATCTACACTTTTGGAAACAATTCTGCGCGTACATGACAGAACTTGAGAACGGACGCACATCGCTGCCTGAACTGCCAACCTGCCCAGAATGCATAGCTTCTAAACTGCGGACCTGCGAGTACAGGGACAATGAAAAGAGCATGAGCAAGAGGTGAATCAAGTAACCGCAGTGTTGTGAGCAGTAGAGAACACCAGCACGCGCCACTTCCTGCTCACCGAATACATCCTTTAAAAGGCAGGCGTCGCTGGCCACAGATGGCGACACTATGTGACGGTTGACAAGTATGCAGATTGCGACGAGCGCTGCCGAATTTCACCATCTACACTTTTTGGAAACAACTTTGCTTGTACATGACAGAACTTGAGAACGGACGCACATCGCTGCCTGAACTGCCAACTTGCCCAGAATGTATAGCTTCTAAACTGCATACCTGCGAGTACCGGGACAATGAAAAGAGCACCAGCAAGAGGTGAATCAAGTAACCACAGTGTTGTGAGCAGTAGAGAACACCAGCACGCGCCACTTCGTGCTCACCGAATACATCATTTAAAAGGTAGGCGTCGCTGGCCACAGATGGCGACACTATGCGACGGTTGACAAGTATGCAGATTGCGATGAGCGCTGCCGACTTTCACCATCTACACTTTTGGAAACAACTCTGAGCGTACATGACAGAACATGAAAATGGACGCACATCGCTGCCTGAACTGTCAGCTTGCCCAGAATGTATAGCTTCTAAACTACGGACCTGCGAGTACCGGGACAATGAAAAGAGCATGAGCAAGAGGTGAATCAAGTAACCGCAGTGTTTTGAGCAGTAGAGAACACCAGCACGCGTCACTTCTTGCTCACCGAATACATCCTTAAAAAGGTAGGCGTCGCTGGCCAGATGGCGACAGTATGTGACTGTTGACAAGTATGAAGATTGCGATGAGCGCTGCCGTCTTTCACCATCTACACTTGTGGAAACAACATTGCGCGTACATGACAGAACATGACGATGGACGCACATCACTGCCTTAACTGCGAACTTGCCCAGAATGTATAGCTTCTAAGCTGTATACCTGTGAGTACCGGCACAATGAAAAAGCACAAGCAAGACGTGAATCAAGCAACCGCAGTGTTCTGAGCAGTAGAGAACACCATCACACGCCACTTCCTGCTCACCGAATACAGCTTTTATAAGGTAGGCGTCGCTGGACACAGATGGCGACACTATGCGACGGTTGACAAGCATGCAGATTGCTATGAGCGCTGCCGACTTTCACCATCTACACTTTTGGAAACAACTCTGAGCGTACATGACAGAACATGAAAATGGACGCACATCGCTGCCTGAACTGTCAGCTTGCCCAGAATGTATAGCTTCTAAACTACGGACCTGCGAGTACCGGGACAATGAAAAGAGCATGAGCAAGAGTGTGAATCAAGTAACCGCAGTGTTGTGAGCAGTAGAGAACACCAGCACGCGCCACTTCCTGCTCACCGAATACATCCTTTAAAGGAAGGCGTCCCTGGCCACAGATGGCGACACTATGCGACGGTTGACAAGTATGAAGATTGCGATGAGTGCTGCCGACTTTCACCATCTACACTTTTGGAAACAATTCTGCGCGTACATGACAGAACTTGAGAACGGACGCACATCGCTGCCTGGACTGCCAACTTGCCCAGAATGCATAGCTTCTAAACTGCGGACCTGCGAGTACAGGGACAATGAAAAGAGCATGAGCAAGAGGTGAATCAAGTAACCGCAGTGTTGTGAGCAGTAGAGAACACCAGCACGCGCCACTTCCTGCTCACCGAATACATCCTTTAAAGGAAGGCGTCCCTGGCCACAGATGGCGACACTATGCGACGGTTGACAAGTATGAAGATTGCGATGAGTGCTGCCGACTTTCATCATCTACACTTTTGGAAACAATTCTGCGCGTACATGACAGAACTTGTGAACGGACGCACATCGCTGCCTGAACTGCCAACTTGCCCAGAATGTATAGCTTCTAAACTGCATACCTGCGAGTACCGGGACAATGAAAAGAGCACCAGCAAGAGGTGAATCAAGTAACCACAGTGTTGTGAGCAGTAGAGAACACCAGCACGCGCCACTTCGTGCTCACCGAATACATCATTTAAAAGGTAGGCGTCGCTGGCCACAGATGGCGACACTATGCAACGGTTGACAAGTATGCAGATTGCGATGAGCGCTGCCGTCTTTCACCATCTACACTTTTGGAAACAACTCTGAGCGTACATGACAGAACATGAAAATGGACGCACATCGCTGCCTGAACTGTCAGCTTGCCCAGAATGTATAGCTTCTAAACTACGGACCTGCGAGTACCGGGACAATGAAAAGAGCATGAGCAAGAGGTGAATCAAGTAACCGCAGTGTTTTGAGCAGTAGAGAACACCAGCACGCGTCACTTCTTGCTCACCGAATACATCCTTAAAAAGGTAGGCGTCGCTGGCCAGATGGCGACAGTATGTGACTGTTGACAAGTATGAAGATTGCGATGAGCGCTGCCGTCTTTCACCATCTACACTTGTGGAAACAACATTGCGCGTACATGACAGAACATGACGATGGACGCACATCACTGCCTTAACTGCGAACTTGCCCAGAATGTATAGGTTCTAAGCTGTATACCTGTGAGTACCGGCACAATGAAAAAGCACAAGCAAGACGTGAATCAAGCAACCGCAGTGTTCTGAGCAGTAGAGAACACCATCACACGCCACTTCCTGCTCACCGAATACAGCTTTTATAAGGTAGGCGTCGCTGGACACAGATGGCGACACTATGCGACGGTTGACAAGCATGCAGATTGCTATGAGCGCTGCCGACTTTCACCATCTACACTTTTGGAAACAACTCTGAGCGTACATGACAGAACATGAAAATGGACGCACATCGCTGCCTGAACTGTCAGCTTGCCCAGAATGTATAGCTTCTAAGCTACGGACCTGCGAGTACCGGGACAATGAAAAGAGCATGAGCAAGAGTGTGAATCAAGTAACCGCAGTGTTGTGAGCAGTAAAGAACACCAGCACGCGCCACTTCCTGCTCACCGAATACATCCTTTAAAGGAAGGCGTCCCTGGCCACAGATGGCGACACTATGCGACGGTTGACAAGTATGAAGATTGCGATGAGTGCTGCCGACTTTCACCATCTACACTTTTGGAAACAATTCTGCGCGTACATGACAGAACTTGAGAACGGACGCACATCGCTGCCTGGACTGCCAACTTGCCCAGAATGCATAGCTTCTAAACTGCGGACCTGCGAGTACAGGGACAATGAAAAGAGCATGAGCAAGAGGTGAATCAAGTAACCGCAGTGTTGTGAGCAGTAGAGAACACCAGCACGCGCCACTTCCTGCTCACCGAATACATCCTTTAAAGGAAGGCGTCCCTGGCCACAGATGGCGACACTATGCGACGGTTGACAAGTATGAAGATTGCGATGAGTGCTGCCGACTTTCATCATCTACACTTTTGGAAACAATTCTGCGCGTACATGACAGAACTTGAGAACGGACGCACATCGCTGCCTGAACTGCCAACTTGCCCAGAATGCATAGCTTCTAAACTGCGGACCTGCGAGTACAGGGACAATGAAAAGAGCATGAGCAAGAGGTGAATCAAGTAACCGCAGTGTTGTGAGCAGTAGAGAACACCAGCACGCGCCACTTCCTGCTCACCGAATACATCCTTTAAAAGGCAGGCGTCGCTGGCCACAGATGGCGACACTACGTGACGGTTGACAAGTATGCAGATTGCGATGAGCGCTGCCGACTTTCACCATATACACTTTTTGGAAACAACTTTGCGTGTACATGGCAGAACATGAAAATGGACGCACATCGCTGCCTGAACTGCCAACATGCCCATAATGTATAGCTTCTTAACTGCATAACTGCCAGTACCGGGACAATGAAAAGAGCATGAGCAAGAGGTGAATCAAGTAACCGCAGTGTTGTGAGCAGTAGAGAACACCAGCACGCGCCACTTCCTGCTCACCGAATACATCCTTTAAAGGAAGGCGTCCCTGGCCACAGATGGCGACACTATGCGACGGTTGACAAGTATGAAGATTGCGATGAGTGCTGCCGACTTTCATCATCTACACTTTTGGAAACAATTCTGCGCGTACATGACAGAACTTGAGAACGGACGCACATCGCTGCCTGAACTGCCAACTTGCCCAGAATGCATAGCTTCTAAACTGCGGACCTGCGAGTACAGGGACAATGAAAAGAGCATGAGCAAGAGGTGAATCAAGTAACCGCAGTGTTGTGAGCAGTAGAGAACACCAGCACGCGCCACTTCCTGCTCACCGAATACATCCTTTAAAAGGCAGGCGTCGCTGGCCACAGATGGCGACACTACGTGACGGTTGACAAGTATGCAGATTGCGATGAGCGCTGCCGACTTTCACCATATACACTTTTTGGAAACAACTTTGCGTGTACATGGCAGAACATGAAAATGGACGCACATCGCTGCCTGAACTGCCAACATGCCCATAATGTATAGCTTCTTAACTGCATAACTGCCAGTACCGGGACAATGAAAAGAGCACCAGCAAGAGCTGAATCAAGTAACCACAGTGTTGTGAGCAGTAGAGAACACCAGCACGCGCCACTTCCTGCTCACCGAAAACATCATTTAAAAGGTAGGCGTCGCTAGCCACAGATGGCGACACTATGCGACGGTTGACAAGTATGCAGATTGCGATGAGCGCTGCCGACTTTCACCATATACACTTTTTGGAAACAACTTTGCGTGTACATGGCAGAACATGAAAATGGACGCACATCGCTGCCTGAACTGCCAACATGCCCATAATGTATAGCTTCTAAACTGCATAACTGCCAGTACCGGGACAATGAAAAGAGCATCAGCAAGAGGTGAATCAAGTAACCACAGTGTTGTGAGCAGTAGAGAACACCAGCACGCACCACTTCCTGCTCACCGAATACAGCATTTAAAAGGTAGGCGTCGCTGGCCACAGATGGCGACACTATGCGACGGTTGACAAGTATGCAGATTGCGATGAGCGCTGCCGACTTTCACCATCTACACTTTTGGAAACAACTCTGAGCATACATGACAGAACATGAAAATGGACGCACATCGCTGCCTGAACTGTCAGCTTGCCCAGAATGTATAGCTTCTAAACTACGGACCTGCGAGTACCGGGACAATGAAAAGAGCATGAGCAAGAGGTGAATCAAGTAACCGCAGTGTTGTGAGCAGTAGAGAACACCAGCACGCGTCACTTCTTGCTCACCGAATACATCCTTAAAAAGGTAGGCGTCGCTGGCCAGATGGCGACAGTATGTGACTGTTGACAAGTATGAAGATTGCGATGAGCGCTGCCGTCCTTCACCATCTACACTTGTGGAAACAACATTGCGCGTACATGACAGAACATGACGATGGACGCACATCACTGCCTTAACTGCGAACTTGCCCAGAATGTATAGCTTCTAAGCTGTATACCTGTGAGTACCGGCACAATGAAAAAAGCACAAGCAAGACGTGAATCAAGCAACCGCAGTGTTCTGAGCAGTAGAGAACACCATCACACGCCACTTCCTGCTCACCGAATAGAGCTTTTATAAGGTAGGCGTCGCTGGCCACAGATGGCGACACTATGCGACGGTTGACAAGCATGCAGATTGCTATGAGCGCTGCCGACTTTCACCATCTACACTTTTGGAAACAACTCTGAGCGTACATGACAGAACATGAAAATGGACGCACATCGCTGCCTGAACTGTCAGCTTGCCCTGAATGTAAAGCTTCTAAACTACGGACCTGCGAGTACCGGGACAATGAAAAGAGCATGAGCAAGAGTGTGAATCAAGTAACCGCAGTGTTGTGAGCAGTAGAGAACACCAGCACACGCCACTTCCTGCTCACCGAATACATCCTTTAAAGGAAGGCGTCCCTGGCCACAGATGGCGACACTATGCGACGGTTGACAAGTATGAAGATTGCGATGAGTGCTGCCGACTTTCACCATCTACACTTTTGGAAACAATTCTGCGCGTACATGACAGAACTTGAGAATGGACGCACATCGCTGCCTGAACTGCCAACTTGCCCAGAATGCATAGCTTCTAAACTGCGGCCCTGCGAGTACAGGGACAATGAAAAGAGCATGAGCAAGAGGTGAATCAAGTAACCGCAGTGTTGTGAGCAGTAGAGAACACCAGCACGCGCCACTTCCTGCTCACCGAATACATCCTTTAAAGGAAGGCGTCCCTGGCCACAGATGGCGACACTATGCGACGGTTGACAAGTCTGAAGATTGCGATGAGTGCTGCCGACTTTCATCAACTACACTTTTGGAAACAATTCTGCGCGTACATGACAGAACTTGAGAACGGACGCACATCGCTGCCTGAACTGCCAACTTGCCCAGAATGCATAGCTTCTAAACTGCGGACCTGCGAGTACAGGGACAATGAAAAGAGCATGAGCAAGAGGTGAATCAAGTAACCGCAGTGTTGTGAGCAGTAGAGAACACCAGCACGCGCCACTTCCTGCTCACCGAATACATCCTTTAAAAGGCAGGCGTCGCTGGCCACAGATGGCGACACTATGTGACGGTTGACAAGTATGCAGATTGCCATGAGCGCTGCCGAATTTCACCATCTACACTTTTTGGAAACAACTTTGCGTGTACATGACAGAACTTGAGAACGGACGCACATCGCTGCCTGAACTGCCAACTTGCCCAGAATGTATAGCTTCTAAACTGCATACCTGCGAGTACCGGGACAATGAAAAGAGCACCAGCAAGAGGTGAATCAAGTAACCACAGTGATGTGAGCAGTAGAGAACACCAGCACGCGCCACTTCCTGCTCACCGAAAACATCATTTAAAAGGTAGGCGTCGCTAGCCACAGATGGCGACACTATGCGACGGTTGACAAGTATGCAGATTGCGATGAGCGCTGCCGACTTTCACCATCTACACTTTTGGAAACAATTCTGCGCGTACATGACAGAACTCGAGGACGGACGCACATCGCTGCCTGAACTGCCAACTTGCCCAGAATGCATAGCTTCTAAACTGCGGACCTGCGAGTACAGGGACAATGAAAAGAGCATGAGCAAGAGGTGAATCAAGTAACCGCAGTGTTGTGAGCAGTAGAGAACACCAGCACGCGCCACTTCCTGCTCACCGAATACATCCTTTAAAAGGCAGGCGTCGCTGGCCACAGATGGCGACACTATGTGACGGTTGACAAGTATGCAGATTGCGATGAGCGCTGCCGACTTTTACCATATACACTTTTTGGAAACAACTTTGCGTGTACATGGCAGAACATGAAAATGGACGCACATCGCTGCCTGAACTGCCAACATGCCCATAATGTATAGCTTCTAAACTGCATAACTGCCAGTACCGGGACAATGAAAAGAGCACCAGCAAGAGGTGAATCAAGTAACCACAGTGTTGTGAGCAGTAGAGAACACCAGCACGCACCACTTCCTGCTCACCGAATACATCCTTTAAAGGAAGGCGTCCCTGGCCACAGATGGCGACACTATGCGACGGTTGACAAGTATGAAGATTGCGATGAGTGCTGCCGACTTTCACCATCTACACTTTTGGAAACAATTCTGCGCGTACATGACAGAACTTGAGAACGGACGCACATCGCTGCCTGGACTGCCAACTTGCCCAGAATGCATAGCTTCTAAACTGCGGACCTGCGAGTACAGGGACAATGAAAAGAGCATGAGCAAGAGGTGAATCAAGTAACCGCAGTGTTGTGAGCAGTAGAGAACACCAGCACGCGCCACTTCCTGCTCACCGAATACATCCTTTAAAGGAAGGCGTCCCTGGCCACAGATGGCGACACTATGCGACGGTTGACAAGTATGAAGATTGCGATGAGTGCTGCCGACTTTCATCATCTACACTTTTGGAAACAATTCTGCGCGTACATGACAGAACTTGTGAACGGACGCACATCGCTGCCTGAACTGCCAACTTGCCCAGAATGTATAGCTTCTAAACTGCATACCTGCGAGTACCGGGACAATGAAAAGAGCACCAGCAAGAGGTGAATCAAGTAACCACAGTGTTGTGAGCAGTAGAGAACACCAGCACGCGCCACTTCGTGCTCACCGAATACATCATTTAAAAGGTAGGCGTCGCTGGCCACAGATGGCGACACTATGCAACGGTTGACAAGTATGCAGATTGCGATGAGCGCTGCCGACTTTCACCATCTACACTTTTGGAAACAACTCTGAGCGTACATGACAGAACATGAAAATGGACGCACATCGCTGCCTGAACTGTCAGCTTGCCCAGAATGTATAGCTTCTAAACTACGGACCTGCGAGTACCGGGACAATGAAAAGAGCATGAGCAAGAGGTGAATCAAGTAACCGCAGTGTTTTGAGCAGTAGAGAACACCAGCACGCGTCACTTCTTGCTCACCGAATACATCCTTAAAAAGGTAGGCGTCGCTGGCCAGATGGCGACAGTATGTGACTGTTGACAAGTATGAAGATTGCGATGAGCGCTGCCGTCTTTCACCATCTACACTTGTGGAAACAACATTGCGCGTACATGACAGAACATGACGATGGACGCACATCACTGCCTTAACTGCGAACTTGCCCAGAATGTATAGCTTCTAAGCTGTATACCTGTGAGTACCGGCACAATGAAAAAGCACAAGCAAGACGTGAATCAAGCAACCGCAGTGTTCTGAGCAGTAGAGAACACCATCACACGCCACTTCCTGCTCACCGAATACAGCTTTTATAAGGTAGGCGTCGCTGGACACAGATGGCGACACTATGCGACGGTTGACAAGCATGCAGATTGCTATGAGCGCTGCCGACTTTCACCATCTACACTTTTGGAAACAACTCTGAGCGTACATGACAGAACATGAAAATGGACGCACATCGCTGCCTGAACTGTCAGCTTGCCCAGAATGTATAGCTTCTAAGCTACGGACCTGCGAGTACCGGGACAATGAAAAGAGCATGAGCAAGAGTGTGAATCAAGTAACCGCAGTGTTGTGAGCAGTAAAGAACACCAGCACGCGCCACTTCCTGCTCACCGAATACATCCTTTAAAGGAAGGCGTCCCTGGCCACAGATGGCGACACTATGCGACGGTTGACAAGTATGAAGATTGCGATGAGTGCTGCCGACTTTCACCATCTACACTTTTGGAAACAATTCTGCGCGTACATGACAGAACTTGAGAACGGACGCACATCGCTGCCTGGACTGCCAACTTGCCCAGAATGCATAGCTTCTAAACTGCGGACCTGCGAGTACAGGGACAATGAAAAGAGCATGAGCAAGAGGTGAATCAAGTAACCGCAGTGTTGTGAGCAGTAGAGAACACCAGCACGCGCCACTTCCTGCTCACCGAATACATCCTTTAAAGGAAGGCGTCCCTGGCCACAGATGGCGACACTATGCGACGGTTGACAAGTATGAAGATTGCGATGAGTGCTGCCGACTTTCATCATCTACACTTTTGGAAACAATTCTGCGCGTACATGACAGAACTTGAGAACGGACGCACATCGCTGCCTGAACTGCCAACTTGCCCAGAATGCATAGCTTCTAAACTGCGGACCTGCGAGTACAGGGACAATGAAAAGAGCATGAGCAAGAGGTGAATCAAGTAACCGCAGTGTTGTGAGCAGTAGAGAACACCAGCACGCGCCACTTCCTGCTCACCGAATACATCCTTTAAAAGGCAGGCGTCGCTGGCCACAGATGGCGACACTACGTGACGGTTGACAAGTATGCAGATTGCGATGAGCGCTGCCGACTTTCACCATATACACTTTTTGGAAACAACTTTGCGTGTACATGGCAGAACATGAAAATGGACGCACATCGCTGCCTGAACTGCCAACATGCCCATAATGTATAGCTTCTTAACTGCATAACTGCCAGTACCGGGACAATGAAAAGAGCATGAGCAAGAGGTGAATCAAGTAACCGCAGTGTTGTGAGCAGTAGAGAACACCAGCACGCGCCACTTCCTGCTCACCGAATACATCCTTTAAAGGAAGGCGTCCCTGGCCACAGATGGCGACACTATGCGACGGTTGACAAGTATGAAGATTGCGATGAGTGCTGCCGACTTTCATCATCTACACTTTTGGAAACAATTCTGCGCGTACATGACAGAACTTGAGAACGGACGCACATCGCTGCCTGAACTGCCAACTTGCCCAGAATGCATAGCTTCTAAACTGCGGACCTGCGAGTACAGGGACAATGAAAAGAGCATGAGCAAGAGGTGAATCAAGTAACCGCAGTGTTGTGAGCAGTAGAGAACACCAGCACGCGCCACTTCCTGCTCACCGAATACATCCTTTAAAAGGCAGGCGTCGCTGGCCACAGATGGCGACACTACGTGACGGTTGACAAGTATGCAGATTGCGATGAGCGCTGCCGACTTTCACCATATACACTTTTTGGAAACAACTTTGCGTGTACATGGCAGAACATGAAAATGGACGCACATCGCTGCCTGAACTGCCAACATGCCCATAATGTATAGCTTCTTAACTGCATAACTGCCAGTACCGGGACAATGAAAAGAGCACCAGCAAGAGCTGAATCAAGTAACCACAGTGTTGTGAGCAGTAGAGAACACCAGCACGCGCCACTTCCTGCTCACCGAAAACATCATTTAAAAGGTAGGCGTCGCTAGCCACAGATGGCGACACTATGCGACGGTTGACAAGTATGCAGATTGCGATGAGCGCTGCCGACTTTCACCATATACACTTTTTGGAAACAACTTTGCGTGTACATGGCAGAACATGAAAATGGACGCACATCGCTGCCTGAACTGCCAACATGCCCATAATGTATAGCTTCTAAACTGCATAACTGCCAGTACCGGGACAATGAAAAGAGCATCAGCAAGAGGTGAATCAAGTAACCACAGTGTTGTGAGCAGTAGAGAACACCAGCACGCACCACTTCCTGCTCACCGAATACAGCATTTAAAAGGTAGGCGTCGCTGGCCACAGATGGCGACACTATGCGACGGTTGACAAGTATGCAGATTGCGATGAGCGCTGCCGACTTTCACCATCTACACTTTTGGAAACAACTCTGAGCATACATGACATAACATGAAAATGGACGCACATCGCTGCCTGAACTGTCAGCTTGCCCAGAATGTATAGCTTCTAAACTACGGACCTGCGAGTACCGGGACAATGAAAAGAGCATGAGCAAGAGGTGAATCAAGTAACCGCAGTGTTGTGAGCAGTAGAGAACACCAGCACGCGTCACTTCTTGCTCACCGAATACATCCTTAAAAAGGTAGGCGTCGCTGGCCAGATGGCGACAGTATGTGACTGTTGACAAGTATGAAGATTGCGATGAGCGCTGCCGTCCTTCACCATCTACACTTGTGGAAACAACATTGCGCGTACATGACAGAACATGACGATGGACGCACATCACTGCCTTAACTGCGAACTTGCCCAGAATGTATAGCTTCTAAGCTGTATACCTGTGAGTACCGGCACAATGAAAAAAGCACAAGCAAGACGTGAATCAAGCAACCGCAGTGTTCTGAGCAGTAGAGAACACCATCACACGCCACTTCCTGCTCACCGAATAGAGCTTTTATAAGGTAGGCGTCGCTGGCCACAGATGGCGACACTATGCGACGGTTGACAAGCATGCAGATTGCTATGAGCGCTGCCGACTTTCACCATCTACACTTTTGGAAACAACTCTGAGCGTACATGACAGAACATGAAAATGGACGCACATCGCTGCCTGAACTGTCAGCTTGCCCTGAATGTAAAGCTTCTAAACTACGGACCTGCGAGTACCGGGACAATGAAAAGAGCATGAGCAAGAGTGTGAATCAAGTAACCGCAGTGTTGTGAGCAGTAGAGAACACCAGCACACGCCACTTCCTGCTCACCGAATACATCCTTTAAAGGAAGGCGTCCCTGGCCACAGATGGCGACACTATGCGACGGTTGACAAGCATGAAGATTGCGATGAGTGCTGCCGACTTTCACCATCTACACTTTTGGAAACAATTCTGCGCGTACATGACAGAACTTGAGAATGGACGCACATCGCTGCCTGAACTGCCAACTTGCCCAGAATGCATAGCTTCTAAACTGCGGCCCTGCGAGTACAGGGACAATGAAAAGAGCATGAGCAAGAGGTGAATCAAGTAACCGCAGTGTTGTGAGCAGTAGAGAACACCAGCACGCGCCACTTCCTGCTCACCGAATACATCCTTTAAAGGAAGGCGTCCCTGGCCACAGATGGCGACACTATGCGACGGTTGACAAGTCTGAAGATTGCGATGAGTGCTGCCGACTTTCATCAACTACACTTTTGGAAACAATTCTGCGCGTACATGACAGAACTTGAGAACGGACGCACATCGCTGCCTGAACTGCCAACTTGCCCAGAATGCATAGCTTCTAAACTGCGGACCTGCGAGTACAGGGACAATGAAAAGAGCATGAGCAAGAGGTGAATCAAGTAACCGCAGTGTTGTGAGCAGTAGAGAACACCAGCACGCGCCACTTCCTGCTCACCGAATACATCCTTTAAAAGGCAGGCGTCGCTGGCCACAGATGGCGACACTATGTGACGGTTGACAAGTATGCAGATTGCCATGAGCGCTGCCGAATTTCACCATCTACACTTTTTGGAAACAACTTTGCGTGTACATGACAGAACTTGAGAACGGACGCACATCGCTGCCTGAACTGCCAACTTGCCCAGAATGTATAGCTTCTAAACTGCATACCTGCGAGTACCGGGACAATGAAAAGAGCACCAGCAAGAGGTGAATCAAGTAACCACAGTGATGTGAGCAGTAGAGAACACCAGCACGCGCCACTTCCTGCTCACCGAAAACATCATTTAAAAGGTAGGCGTCGCTAGCCACAGATGGCGACACTATGCGACGGTTGACAAGTATGCAGATTGCGATGAGCGCTGCCGACTTTCACCATCTACACTTTTGGAAACAATTCTGCGCGTACATGACAGAACTCGAGGACGGACGCACATCGCTGCCTGAACTGCCAACTTGCCCAGAATGCATAGCTTCTAAACTGCGGACCTGCGAGTACAGGGACAATGAAAAGAGCATGAGCAAGAGGTGAATCATGTAACCGGAGTGTTGTGAGCAGTAGAGAACACCAGCACGCGCCACTTCCTGCTCACCGAATACATCCTTTAAAAGGCAGGCGTCGCTGGCCACAGATGGCGACACTATGTGACGGTTGACAAGTATGCAGATTGCGATGAGCGCTGCCGACTTTTACCATATACACTTTTTGGAAACAACTTTGCGTGTACATGGCAGAACATGAAAATGGACGCACATCGCTGCCTGAACTGCCAACATGCCCATAATGTATAGCTTCTAAACTGCATAACTGCCAGTACCGGGACAATGAAAAGAGCACCAGCAAGAGGTGAATCAAGTAACCACAGTGTTGTGAGCAGTAGAGAACACCAGCACGCACCACTTCCTGCTCACCGAATACATCATTTAAAAGGTAGGCGTCGCTGGCCACAGATGGCGACACTATTCGACGGTTGACAGGTATGCAGATTGCGATGAGCGCTGCCGACTTTCACCATCTACACTTTTGGAAACAACTCTGAGCGTACATGACAGAACATGAAAATGGACGCACATCGCTGCCTGAACTGTCAGCTTGCCCAGAATGTATAGCTTCTAAACTACGGACCTGCGAGTACCGGGACAATGAAAAGAGCATGAGCAAGAGGTGAATCAAGTAACCGCAGTGTTGTGAGCAGTAGAGAACACCAGCACGCGCCACTTCCTGCTCACCGAATACATCCTTTAAAGGAAGGCGTCCCTGGCCACAGATGGCGACACTATGCGACGGTTGACAAGTATGAAGATTGCGATGAGTGCTGCCGACTTTCATCAACTACACTTTTGGAAACAATTCTGCGCGTACATGACAGAACTTGAGAACGGACGCACATCGCTGCCTGAACTGCCAACTTGCCCAGAATGTATAGCTTCTAAACTGCATACCTGCGAGTACCGGGACAATGAAAAGAGCACCAGCAAGAGGTGAATCAAGTAACCACAGTGCTGTGAGCAGTAGAGAACACCAGGACGCGCCACTTCCTGCTCACCGAAAACATCATTTAAAAGGTAGGCGTCGCTGGCCACAGATGGCCACACTATGCGACGGTTGAAAAGTATGCAGATTGCGATGAGCGCTGCCGACTTTCACCATCTACACTTTTGGAAACAATTCTGCGCGTACATGACAGAACTCGAGGACGGACGCACATCGCTGCCTGAACTGCCAACTTGCCCAGAATGCATAGCTTCTAAACTGCGGACCTGCGAGTACAGGGATAATGAAAAGAGCTTGAGCAAGAGGTGAATCAAGTAACCACAGTGTTGTGAGCAGTAGAGAACACCAGCACGCGCCACTTCCTGCTCACCGAATACATCCTTTAAAAGGCAGGCGTCGCTGGCCACAGATGGCGACACTATGTGACGGTTGACAAGTATGCAGATTGCGATGAGCGCTGCCGACTTTCACCATCTACACTTTTTGGAAACAACTTTGCGTGTACATGACAGAACTTGAGAACGGACACACATCGCTGCCTGAACTGCAAACTTGCCCAGAATGTATAGCTTCTAAACTGCATACCTGCGAGTACCGGGACAATGAAAAGAGCACCAGCAAGAGGTGAATCATGTAACCACAGTGTTGTGAGCAGTAGAGAGCACCAGCCCGCGCCACTTCCTGCTCACCGAATACATCATTTAAAAGGTAGGCGTCGCTAGCCACAGATGGCGACACTATGCGACGGTTGACAAGTATGCAGATTGCGATGAGCGCTGCCGACTTTCACCATCTACACTTTTGGAAAAACTCTGAGCGTACATGACAGAACATGAAAATGGACGCACATCGCTGCCTGAACTGTCAGCTTGCCCAGAATGTATAGCTTCTAAACTACGGACCTGCGAGTATCGGGACAATGAATAGAGCATGAGCAAGAGGTGAATCATGTAACCGCCGTGTTGTGAGCAGTAGAGAACACCAGCACGCGCCACTTCTTGCTCACCGAATACATCCTTTAAAAGGTAGGCGTCGCTGGCCACAGATGGCGACACTATGCGACGGTTGACAGGTATGAAGATTGCGATGAGTGCTGCCGACTTTCACCATCTACACTTTTGGAAACAACTTTGCCTGTACATGGCAGAACATGAAAATGGACGCACATCGCTGCCTGAACTGCCAACTTCCCCAGAATGTATAGCTTCTAAAATGCATACCTGCGAGTACCGGGACAATGAAAAGAGCATCAGCAAGAGTGTGAATCAAGTAACCGCATTGTAGTGAGCAGTAGAGAACACCAGCACGCGCCACTTCCTGCTCACCGAATGCAGCTTTTATAAGGTAGGCGTCGCTGGACACAGATGGCGACACTATGCGACGGTTGACTAGTATGCAGATTGCGATGAGCGCTGCCGACTTTCACCATCTACACTTTTGGAAACAACTCTGCGCGTACATGACAGAACATGAAAATGGACGCACATCGCTTCCTGAATTGCCAGCTTGCCCAGAATGTACAGCTTCTAAACTGCGCACAAGCGAGTACCGGGACAATGAAAAGAGCATGAGCAAGAGGTGAATCAAGTAATCGCAGTGTTGTGAGCAGTAGAGAACACCAGCACGCGCCACTTCCTGCTCACCGAATACATCCTTTAAAAGGTAGGCGTCGCTGGCCACAGATGGCGACACTATGTGACGGTTGACAAGTATGCAGATTGCGATGAGCGCTGCAGACTTTCACCATCTACACTTTTCGGAAACAACTTTGCGTGTACATGGCAGAACATGAAAATGGACGCACATCGCTGCCTGAACTGCCAACTTGCCCATAATGTATGGCTTCTAAACTGCATAACTGCCAGTACCGGGACAATGAAAAGAGCATGAGCAAGAGTGTGAATCAAGTAACCGCAGTGTTGAGAGCAGTAGAGAACACCAGCACGCGCCACTTCCTGCTCACCGAATACATCCTTTTAAAGGTAGGCGTCGCCGGCCACAGATGGCGACACTATGTGACGGTTGACAAGTATGCAGATTGCGATGAGCGCTGCCGACTTTCACCATCTAAACTTTTGGAAACAACTTTGCGCGTACGTGACAGAACATGAGAATGGACGCACATAGCTGCCTGAACAGCCAGCTTGCCCAGAATGTATAGCTTCTAAACTGCATACCTGCGAGTACCGGGACAATGAAAAGAGCACCAGCAAGAGGTGAATCAAGTAACCACAGTGTTGTGAGCAGTAGAGAACACCAGCACGCGCCACTTCCTGCTCACCGAATATATCATTTAAAAGGTAGGCGTCGCTGGCCACAGATGGCGACACTATGAGACGGTTTTCAAGTATACAGATTGCGATGAGCGCTGCCGACTTTCACCATCTACATTTTTGGAAAGAACTCTGAGCGTACATGACATAACATGAAAATGGACGCACATCGCTGCCTGAACTGTCAGCTTGCCCACAATGTATAGCTTCTAAACTACGGACCTGCGAGTACCGGGACAATGAAAAGAGCATGAGCAAGAGTGTGAATCAAGTAACCGCAGTGTTGTGAGCAGTAAGCACCAGCACGCGCCACTTCCTGCTCACCGAATACATCCTTTAAAAGGTAGGCGTCGCTGGCCACAGATGGCGACACTATGCGACGGTTGGCAAGTATGAACATTGCGATGTGTGCTGCCGACTTTCACCATCTACACTTTTGGAAACAACTTTGCCTGTACATGGCAGAACATGAAAATGGACGCACATCGCTGCCTGAACTGCCAACTTCCCCAGAATGTATAGCTTTTAAAGTGCATACCTGCGAGTACCGGGACAATGAAAAGAGCATGAGCAAGAGTGTGAATCAAGTAACCGCAGTGTTGAGAGCAGTAGAGAACACCAGCACGCGCCACTTCCTGCTCACCGAATACATCCTTTAAAAGGCAGGCGTCGCTGGCCACAGATGGCGACACTATGTGACGGTTGACAAGTATGCAGATTGCGATGAGCGCTGCCGACTTTCACCATCTACACTTTTTGGAAACAACTTTGCGCGTACATGACAGAACATGAGAATGGACGCACATCACGGCCTTAACTGCGAACTTGCCCAGAATGTATAGCTTCTAAGCTGTATACCTGTGAGTACCGGGGCAATGAAAAAGGCACAAGCAAGACGTGAATCAAGCAACCGCGGTGTTGTGAGCAGTAGAGAACACCATCACACGCCACTTCCTGCTCACCGAATACAGCTTTTATAAGGTAGGCGTCGCTGGCCACAGATAGCGACACTATGCGATGGTTGACAAGTATGCAGATTGCTATGAGCGGTGCCGACTTTCACCATCTACACTTTTGGAAACAACTCTGAGCGTACATGACAGAACATGAAAATCGACGCACATCGCTGCCTGAACTGCCAACTTCCCCAGAATGTATAGCTTCTAAAATGCATACCTGCGAGTACCGGGACAATGAAAAGAGCATGAGCAAGAGTGTGAATCAAGTAACCGCAGTGTAGTGAGCAGTAGAGAACACCAGCACGCGCCACTTCCTGCTCACTGAATGCAGCTTTTATAAGGTAGGCGTCGCTGGACACAGATGGCGACACTATGCGACGGTTGACTAGTATGCAGATTGCGATGAGCGCTGCCGACTTTCACCATCTACACTTTTGGAAACAACTCTGCGCGTACATGACAGATCATGAAAATGGACGCACATCGCTGCCTGAATTGTCAGCTTGCCCAGAATGTATAGCTTCTAAACTGCGGACAAGCGAGTACCGGGACAATGAAAAGAGCATGAGCAAGACGTGAATCAAGTAACTGCAGTGTTGTGAGCAGTAGAGAACACCAGCACGCGCCACTTCCTGCTCACCGAATACATCCTTTAAAAGGTAGGCGTCGCTGGCCACAGATGGCGACACTATTTGACGGTTGACAAGTATGCAGATTGCGATGAGCGCTGCAGACTTTCACCATCTACACTTTTTGGAAACAACTTTGCGTGTACATGGCAGAACATGAAAATGGACGCACATCGCTGCCTGAACTGCCAACTTCCCCATAATGTATGGCTTCTAAACTGCATAACTGCCAGTACCGGGACAATGAAAAGAGCACCAGCAAGAGGTGAATCAAGTAACCGTTGTGTTGAGAGCAGTAGAGAAGACCAGCACGCGCCACTTCCTGCTCACCGAATACATCCTTTTAAAGGTAGGCGTCGCCGGCCACAGATGGCGACACTATGCGACGGTTGACAAGTATGCAGATTGCGATGAGCGCTGCCGACTTTCACCATCTAAACTTTTGGAAACAACTTTGCGCGTACGTGACAGAACATGAGAATGGACGCACATAGCTGCCTGAACAGCCAGCTTGCCCAGAATGTATAGCTTCTAAACTGCATACCTGCGAGTACCGGGGCAATGAAAAGAGCATGAGCAAGAGTGTGAATCAAGTAACCGCAGTGTTGTGAGCAGTAAGCACCAGCACGCGCCACTTCCTGCTCACCGAATACATCCTTTAAAAGGTAGGCGTCGCTGGCCACAGATGGCGACACTATGCGACGGTTGGCAAGTATGAACATTGCGATGAGTGCTGCCGACTTTCACCATCTACACTTTTGGAAACAATTCTGCGCGTACATGGCAGAACATGAAAATGGACGCACATCGCTGCCTCAACTGCCAACTTCCCCAGAATGTATAGCTTCTAAAGTGCATACCTGCGAGTACCGGGACAATGAAAAGAGCATAAGCAAGAGTGTGAATCAAGTAACCGCAGTGTTGAGAGCAGTAGAGAACACCAGCACGCGCCACTTCCTGCTCACCGAATACATCCTTTAAAAGGCAGGCGTCACTGGCCACAGATGGCGACATTATGTGACGGTTGACAAGTATGCAGATTGCGATGAGCGCTGCCGACTTTCACCATCTACACTTTTTGGAAACAACTTTGCGTGTGCATGACAGAACATGAAAATGGACGCACATCGCTGCCTGAACTGTCAGCTTGCCCAGAATGTATAGCTTCTAAACTACGGACCTGCGAGTATCGGGACAATGAATAGAGCATGAGCAAGAGGTGAATCATGTAACCGCCGTGTTGTGAGCAGTAGAGAACACCAGCACGCGCCACTTCTTGCTCACCGAATACATCCTTTAAAAGGTAGGCGTCGCTGGCCACAGATGGCGACAGTATGTGACGGTTGAACAGTATGGAGATTGCAATGAGCGCTGCCGTCTTTCACCATCTACACTTGTGGAAACAACTTTGCGCGTACATAACAGAACATGAGAATGGACGCACATCACGGCCTTAACTGCGAACTTGCCCAGAATGTATAGCTTCTAAGCTGTATACCTGTGAGTACCGGGGCAATGAAAAAAGCACAAGCAAGACGTGAATCAAGCAACCGCAGTGTTGTGAGCAGTAGAGAACACCATCACACGCCACTTCCTGCTCACCGAATACAGCTTTTATAAGGTAGGCGTCGCTGGCCACAGATAGCGACACTATGCGACGGTTGACAAGTATGCAGATTGCTATGAGCGGTGCCGACTTTCACCATCTACACTTTTGGAAACAACTCTGAGCGTACATGACAGAACATGAAAATCGACGCACATCGCTGCCTGAACTGTCAGCTTGCGCAGAATGTATAGCTTCTAAACTACGGACCTGCGAGTACCGGGACAATGAAAAGAGCATGAGCAAGAGTGTGAATCAAGTAACCGCAGTGTAGTGAGCAGTAGAGAACACCAGCACGCGCCACTTCCTGCTCACTGAATGCAGCTTTTATAAGGTAGGCGTCGCTGGACACAGATGGCGACACTATGCGACGGTTGACTAGTATGCAGATTGCGATGAGTGCTGCCGACTTTCACCATCTACACTTTTGGAAACAACTCTGCGCATACATGACAGAACATGAAAATGGACGCACATCGCTGCCTGAACTGCCAACTTGCCCATAATGTATGGCTTCTAAACTGCATAACTGCCAGTACCGGGACAATGAAAAGAGCATGAGAAAAAGTGTGAATCAAGTAACCGTTGTGTTGAGAGCAGTAGAGAACACCAGCACGCGCCACTTCCTGCTCACCGAATAAATCCTTTTAAAGGTAGGCGTCGCCGGCCACAGATGGCGAAACTATGTGACGGTTGACAAGTATGCAGATTGCGATGAGCGCTGCAGACTTTCACCATCTACACTTTTTGGAAACAACTTTGCGTGTACATGGCAGAACATGAAAATGGACGCACATCGCTGCCTGAACTGCCAACTTGCCCATAATGTATGGCTTCTAAACTCCATAACTGCCAGTACCGGGACAATGAAAAGAGCATGAGCAAAAGTGTGAATCAAGTAACCGCAGTGTTGTGAGCAGTCGAGAACACCACCACGCGCCACTTCCTGCTCACCGAATACAGCTTTTATAAGGTAGGCGTCGCTGGCCACAGATGGCGACACTATGCGACGGTTGTCAAGTATACAGATTGCGATGAGCGCTGCCGACTTTCACCATCTACACTTTTGGAAACAAGTTTGCCTGTATATGGCAGAACATGAAAATGGACGCACATCGCTTCCTGAACTGCCAACTTCCCCAGAATGTACAGCTTCTAAAATGCGTACCTGCGAGTACCGGGACAATGAAAAGAGCATGAGCAAGAGTGTGAATCAAGTAACCGCAGTGTTGTGAGCAGTCGAGAACACCACCACGCGCCACTTCCTGCTCACCGAATACAGCTTTTATAAGGTAGGCGTCGCTGGACACAGATGGCGACACTATGCGACGGTTGACTAGTATGCAGATTGCGATGAGCGCTGCCGACTTTCACCATCTACACTTTTGGAAACAACTCTGCGCGTACATGACAGAACATGAAAATGGATGCACATCGCTGCCTGAATTGCCAACTTGCCCATAATGTATAGCTTCTAAAATGCGTACCTGCGAGTACCGGGAAAATGAAAAGAGCACCAGCAAGAGGTGAAACAAGTAACCACCGTGTTGTGAGCAGTAGAGAACACCAGCGCGCGCCACTTCCTGCTCACCGAATATATCATTTAAAATGTAGGCGTCGCTGGCCACAGATGGCGACACTATGCGACGGTTGACAAGTATACAGATTGCGATGAGCGCTGCCGACTTTCACCATCTACACTTTTGGAAACAATTCTGCGCGTACATGACAGAACTCGAGGACGGACGCACATCGCTGCCTGAACTGCCAACTTGCCCAGAATGCATAGCTTCTAAACTGCGGACCTGCGAGTACAGGGACAATGAAAAGAGCATGAGCAAGAGGTGAATCTAGTAACCGCAGTGTTGTGAGCAGTAGAGAACACCAGCACGCGCCACTTCCTGCTCACCGAATACATACTTTAAAAGGTAGGCGTCGCTGGCCACAGATGGCGACACTATGCGACGGTTGACAAGTATGAAGATTGCGATGAGTGCTGCCGACTTTCACCATCTACACTTTTGGAAACAACTTTGCCTGTGCATGGCAGAACATGAAAATGGACGCACATCGCCGCCTGAACTGCTCAACTTCCCCAGAATGTATAGCTTCTAAAATGCATGCCTGCGAGTACCGGGACAATGACAAGAGCATGAGCAAGAGTTTGAATCAAGTAACCGCAGTGTTGTGAGCAGTAGAGAAAACCAGCACGCGCCACTTCCTGCTCACCGAATACATCCTTTAAAAGGTAGGCGTCGCTGGCCACAGATAGCGACACTATGCGACGGTTGACAAGTATGCAGATTGCGATGAGCGCTGCCGACTTTCACCATCTACACTTTTGGAAACAACTTTGCGCGTACGTGACAGAACATGAGAATGGACGCACATAGCTGCCTGAACTGCCAGCTTGCCCAGAATGTATAGCTTCTAAACTGCATACCTGCGAGTACCGGGACAATGAAAAGAGCACCAGCAAGAGGTGAATCAAGTAACCACAGTGTTGTGAGCAGTAGAGAACACCAGCACGCACCACTTCCTGCTCACCGAATACATCATTTAAAAGGTAGGCGACGCTGGCCACAGATGGCGACACTATGCGACGGTTGACAAGTATGCAGATTGCGATGAGCGCTGCCGACTTTCACCATCTACACTTTTGGAAACAACTCTGAGCGTACATGACAGAACATGAAAATGGACGCACATCGCTGCCGGAACTGTCAGCTTGCCCAGAATGTATAGCTTCTAAACTACGGACCTGCGAGTACTGGGACAATGAAAAGAGCATGAGCAAGAGTGTGAATCAAGTAACCGCAGTGTTGTGAGCAGTAGAGAACACCAGCACGCGCCACTTCCTGCTCACCGAATACATCCTTTAAAAGGTAGGCGTCGCTGGCCACAGATAGCGACAATATGCGACGGTTGACAAGTATGAAGATTGCGATGAGTGCTGCCGACTTTCACCATCTACACTTTTGGAAACAACTTTGCCTGTATATGGCAGAACATGAAAATGGACGCACATCGCTTCCTGAACTGCCAACTTCCCCAGAATGTACAGCTTCTAAAATGCGTACGTGCGAGTACCGGGACAATGAAAAGAGCATGAGCAAGAGTGTGAATCAAGTAACCGCAGTGTTGTGACCAGTCGAGAACACCACCACGCGCCACTTCCTGCTCACCGAATAAAGCTTTTATAAGGTAGGCGTCGCTGGACACAGATGGCGACACTATGCGACGGTTGACTAGTATGCAGATTGCGATGAGCGCTGCCGACTTTCACCATCTACACTTTTGGAAACAACTCTGCGCGTACATGACAGAACATGAAAATGGACGCACATCGCTGCCTGAACTGTCAGCTTGCCCAGAATGTATAGCTTCTAAACTACGGACCTGCGAGTACCGGGACAATGAAAAGAGCATGAGCAAGAGTGTGAATCAAGTAACCGCAGTGTTGTGAGCAGTAGAGAACACCAGCACGCGCCACTTCCTGCTCACCGAATACATCATTTAAAAGGTAGGCGTCGCTGGCCACAGATGGCGACACTATGCGACGGTTGACAAGTATGCAGATTGCGATGAGCGCTGCCGACTTTCACCATCTACACTTTTGGAAACAACTCTGAGCGTACATGACAGAACATGAAAATGGACGCACATCGCTGCCTGAACTGTGAGCTTGCCCAGAATGTATAGCTTCTAAACTACGGGCCTGCGAGTACCGGGACAATGAAAAGAGCACCAGCAAGAGGTGAATCAAGTAACCACAGTGTTGTGAGCAGTAGAGAACACCAGCACGCGCCACTTCCTGCTCACCGAATACATCATTTAAAAGGTAGGCGTCGCTGGCCACAGATGGCGACACTATGCGACGGTTGACAAGTATGCAGATTGCGATGAGCGCTGCTGGCTTTCACCATCTACACTTTTGGAAACAACTCTGAGCGTATATGACAGAACATGAAAATGGACGCACATCACTGCCTGAACTGTCAGCTTGCCCAGAATGTATAGCTTCTAAACTACGGACCTGCGAGTACCGGGACGATGAAGAGAGCGTGACCAAGAGTGTGAATCAAGTAACCGCAGTGTTGTGAGCAGTAGAGGACACCTGCACGCGCCACTTCCTCCTCACCGAATACATCCTTTAAAAGGTAGGCGTCGCTGGCCACAGATGGCGACACTATGCGACGGTTGACAAGTATGAAGATTGCGATGAGTGCTGCCGACTTTCACCATCTACACTTTTGGAAACAACTTTGCCTGTACATGGCAGAACATGAAAATGGACGCACATCGCTGCCTGAACTGCCAACTTCCCCAGAATGTATAGCTTCTAAAATGCATACCTGCGAGTACCGGGACAATGAAAAGAGCATGAGCAAGAGTGTGAATCAAGTAACCGCAGTGTTGTGAGCAGTAGAGAACACCAGCACACGCCACTTCCTGCTCACCGAATACATCCTTTAAAGGAAGGCGTCCCTGGCCACAGATGGCGACAGTATGCGACGGTTGACAAGTATGAAGATTGCGATGAGTGCTGCCGACTTTCACCATCTACACTTTTGGAAACAATTCTGCGCGTACATGACAGAACTTGAGAACGGACGCACATCGCTGCCTGAACTGCCAACTTGCCCAGAATGCATAGCTTCTAAACTGCGGACCTGCGAGTACAGGGACAATGAAAAGAGCATGATCAAGAGGTGAATCAAGTAACCGCAGTGTTGTGAGCAGTAGAGAACACCAGCACGCGCCACTTCCTGCTCACCGAATACATCCTTTAAAGGAAGGCGTCCCTGGCCACAGATGGCGACACTATGCGACGGTTGACAAGTATGAAGATTGCGATGAGTGCTGCCGACTTTCATCAACTACACTTTTGGAAACAATTCTGCGCGTACATGACAGAACTTGAGAACGGACGCACATCGCTGCCTGAACTGCCAACTTGCCCAGAATGCATAGCTTCTAAACTGCGGACCTGCGAGTACAGGGACAATGAAAAGAGCATGAGCAAGAGGTGAATCAAGTAACCGCAGTGTTGTGAGCAGTAGAGAACACCAGCACGCGCCACTTCCTGCTCACCGAATACATCCTTTAAAAGGCAGGCCTCGCTGGCCACAGATGGCGACACTATGTAACGGTTGACAAGTATGCAGATTGCGATGAGCGCTGCCGAATTTCAACATCTACACTTTTTGGAAACAACTTTGCATGTACATGACAGAACTTGAGAACGGACGCACATCGCTACCGGAACTGCAAACTTGCCCAGAATGTATAGCTTCTAAACGACGTTTCGGCTCCCACACGGGAGCCTTGTTCACAAAAAGGTACAGACGTGAAAGGCTGGCTATTTATGCTTTAAAATGTGCCCTAGGCAGCGGGCGTATGCACTAGGAAGTGCCCCGTCAGTGCGATTAAGAGTGTGGTCGGTTGTCTGAATGATTAATGATTCCAGATATAGGCGGCTTTTGAGATTCTTTTCGGTTTTTAAAATGCGCGCATTGCTCCAATCTGTCATGCTGCCTGCTTTCGGAATGTTCGGCGAGTGCATTTGACGAAGCTTTCTTGTTTTCAACATCATACTGGTGTTGTTTCAATCTTTTAACAAAGTTTCCACTTTCACCCACATACACATAGTGACAGTCTCTACACGGTATACTGTACACTACGCCCGGAAACTTTTCCTTTGGCAGGCAGTCTTTCACGTTCACGAGAGTTTGCCGCAACTTCTTCGCCCGCACATGTGACACTTCGACGTCGTAAGAACGCAGGATGCGTGCCAAGGTTTCGCTGATCCCGGGCACATATGGCACAGGTGCACGTTTTTTGGCGGCTGGGCCACTGTCAGATCGCGGGGGTCGCAACAGTTTGCGTTCCACAGCGTTGACGAAAGGCAACGGGTAGCCACATTCGGAGAGGTCCTTGCGAACTCTTTGACGGTCGGCTTTGGCGTCCTCTGGCTCTGTGCAGATGCGGTCTGCTCGACGAAAAAGCGAGGCAACCACTGATCTCTTGTGAGAGGCTGGGTGAAGGGAGTTAAAGTGAAGATAGCGGCCAGTATGAGTGCTCTTTCTGTACACTTTGAATGAGAGTGCGGTTTGGCTTCGTTTCACTAAGACGTTCAAAAATGGAAGCTGTCCATTCTCTTCTTGTTCGACTGTGAACTGGATGGCTCCTTCGATGCTGTTAAGATGCGCTGTGAAATCAAGTAAAGCATCCTTCTTGATAATAGAAAAACAGTCATCGACGTACCGCACAAAAATCTTTGGTTGTGGGCTGAATGAATCTAGTGCGCGGCTTTCCAGCCATTCCATTGTTAGGTTTGCAGCTGTAACAGAAACTGAAGCGCCCATGGCTGTGCCGTGAACTTGTTTGTAAAACACATGGTCGAAAGTAAAATAAGTGTTACTCAGGCAGAAATGCAGGAGTCGCCTGAGATCCGGTACATCGATTGGCGACCTGCCAGGCAAAGTGGCATCAGATTCCAGGGCTGCCGCGCAAACCTCGACTGCTAAGTCAATTGGAACGCTCGTGAAGAGCGACTTGACATCAAAAGCGACCATCATGTCACAGTCGTCAAGACGCACGTTTCGAACTTTTTCTATAAAGTCAGCAGAATGACGCACATTGGTGGGGGTTCTTCCGACGAGCGGAGCAAGTATGCGATGCAGGAAGCCAGAGAGCTTGTAGAGGGGTGAACGGGTGAAATCTACGATAGGCCTCATTGGAACATCGGTTTTGTGTATCTTAGGAAGGCCATACAACGCCGGAGCTGAGCCATTGTGACATAGTAGCGCGAAGTAGAGGGACTTGTGCTGGGGTGGCACCACTCGAAAGACGTCCGATAGAAGCTTTTGCAACTGTGTCTGTATCTTTGCCGTTGGGTCCTTCTTGAGACGCACGTAAGTGCTCTGGTCATTCAGCAGGGCCAGCATTTTGCTCTTGTAGTCGACCTTGTCGAGAAGAACAGTGGAATTTCCTTTGTCAGCTGGTAGAATGACCAAATCGGCATTAGCCTGGAGTTGCTTGATTGCGTTGCGCTGAGCTGAAGAGAGTGTCGAGGAGGCCTGAAGCGGACGCAGCCTCGAAAGAGCGCCGATCGCGCGAGTACGTGCTTCTTCGCGGCGGAATGGTTCCACCTTGCTGATTGCATTCTCCACCGCGCATACAATTTTTCTTTTGTCTGGCGCCGGCGCCACATTGAAGTTTAGGCCCAAGTTGAGTACGGACATTTCAGCCGGATTAGGCGTATACGAGGACAGGTTGTGAACTGTTGACAAAGTGACATTGCTGCATGCAGGCCTATCCTGATGTGCAAGCCTGTTGAGTTTGTTTTCGTGAGACTGTTCTGCTCTGGCTGCAGTTAATTTGGCCTGAAAATTGGCGTGTAGCTGCACGCTTGGGAAAACTGCTGAGTACTGGTGCTCTAGCTGGCGTCGTGCAAAGAAAGCTTCGTTTTCTAGTTTCCTAATCGTTTGTTTGCAATCTAAAATTCTTGCCTGTAGTAGAAGTCGTTCAGCCTTGGCGACCACACTGTAGCCGAAACTTGTTGCAACGGGCCTGTTGAGGCGGAGGGACCGAGGAATGAGACCAAGGGTCTTGCATGTCATGTTGAAGTTCAAGTGACCTTTGAATGATGCCACTCGAGTAGTCACGGAAGTAAATCGACGGATTTCGGTGATTGCTCTTTGGCCATACGACCGGCGTAAGTTGATGAAGTCGAGGGTTGGACGGAAACCCGTCTGGTCGGGGGTGTACATGAAGAAGAAGGCAGAACACCGACCAAAATAACAATGAACATGGGCGCTTCAGTTTCTGTTACCGCTGCAAACCTAACAATGGAATGGCTGGAAAGCCGCGCACTAGATTCATTCAGCCCACAACCAAAGATTTTTGTGCGGTACGTCGATGACTGTTTTTTTATTATCAAGAAGGATGCTTTACTTGATTTCACAGCGCATCTTAACAGCATCGAAGGAGCCATCCAGTTCACAGTCGAACAAGAAGAGAATGGACAGCTTCCGTTTTTGGACGTCTTAGTGAAACGAAGCCAAACCGCACTCTCATTCAAAAGTGTACAGAAAGAGCACTCATACTGGCCGCTATCTTCACTTTAACTCCCTTCACCCAGCCTCTCACAAGAGATCAGTGGTTGCCTCGTTTTTTTTTCGTCGAGCAGACCGCATCTGCACAGAGCCAGAGGACGCCAAAGCCGACCGTCAAAGAGTTCGCAAGGACCTCTCCGAATGTGGCTACCCGTTGCCTTTCGTCAACGCTGTGGAACGCAAACTGTTGCGACCCCCGCGATCTGACAGTGGCCCAGCCGCCAAAAAACGTGCACCTGTGGCATATGTGCCCGGGATCAGCGAAACCTTGGCACGCATCCTGCGTTCTTACGACGTCGAAGTGTCACATGTGCCGGCGAAGAAGTTGCGGCAAACTCTCGTGAACGTGAAAGACTGCCTGCCAAAGGAAAAGTTTCCGGGCGTAGTGTACAGTATACCGTGTAGAGACTGTCGCTATGTGTATGTGGGTGAAAGTGGAAACTTTGTTAAAAGGTTGAAACAACACCAGTATGATGTTGAAAACAAGAAAGCTTCGTCAAATGCACTCGCCGAACATTCCGAAAGCAGGCAGCATGACATAGATTGGAGCAATGCGCGCATTTTAAAAACCGAAAAGAATCTCAAAAGCCGCCTATATCTGGAATCATTAATCATTCATACAACCGACCACACTCTTAATCGCACTGACGGGGCACTTCCTAGTGCATACGCCCGCTGCCTAGGGCACATTTTAAAGCATAAATAGCCAGCCTTTCACGTCTGTACCTTTTTGTGAACAAGGCTCCCGTGTGGGAGCCGAAACGTCGTTTAAAGTGTTCATTGTTATTTTGGTCGGTGTTCTGCCTTCTTCTTCATGTACACCCCCGACCAGACGGGTTTCCGTCCAACCCTCGACTTCATCAACTTACGCCGGTCGTATGGCCAAAGAGCAATCACCGAAATCCGTCGATTTACTTCCGTGACTACTCGAGTGGCATCATTCAAAGGTCACTTGAACTTAAACATGACATGCAAGACCCTTGGTCTCATTCCTCGGTCCCTCCGCCTCAACAGGCCCGTTGCAACAAGTTTCGGCTACAGTGTGGTCGCCAAGGCTGAACGACTTCTACTACAGGCAAGAATTTTAGATTGCAAACAAACGATTAGGAAACTAGAAAACGAAGCTTTCTTTGCACGACGCCAGCTAGAGCACCAGTACTCAGCAGTTTTCCCAAGCGTGCAGCTACACGCCAATTTTCAGGCCAAATTAACTGCAGCCAGAGCAGAACAGTCTCACGAAAACAAACTCAACAGGCTTGCACATCAGGATAGGCCTGCATGCAGCAATGTCACTTTGTCAACAGTTCACAACCTGTCCTCGTATACGCCTAATCCGGCTGAAATGTCCGTACTCAACTTGGGCCTAAACTTCAATGTGGCGCCGGCGCCAGACAAAAGAAAAATTGTATGCGCGGTGGAGAATGCAATCAGCAAGGTGGAACCATTCCGCCGCGAAGAAGCACGTACTCGCGCGATCGGCGCTCTTTCGAGGCTGCGTCCGCTTCAGGCCTCCTCGACACTCTCTTCAGCTCAGCGCAACGCAATCAAGCAACTCCAGGCTAATGCCGATTTGGTCATTCTACCAGCTGACAAAGGAAATTCCACTGTTCTTCTCGACAAGGTCGACTACAAGAGCAAAATGCTGGCCCTGCTGAATGACCAGAGCACTTACGTGCGTCTCAAGAAGGACCCAACGGCAAAGATACAGATACAGTTGCAAAAGCTTCTATCGGACGTCTTTCGAGTGGTGCCACCCCAGCACAAGTCCCTCTACTTCGCGCTACTATGTCACAATGGCTCAGCTCCGGCGTTGTATGGCCTTCCTAAGATACACAAAACCGATGTTCCAATGAGGCCTATCGTAGATTTCACCCGTTCACCCCTCTACAAGCTCTCTGGCTTCCTGCATCGCATACTTGCTCCGCTCGTCGGAAGAACCCCCACCAATGTGCGTCATTCTGCTGACTTTATAGAAAAAGTTCGAAACGTGCGTCTTGACGACTGTGACATGATGGTCGCTTTTGATGTCAAGTCGCTCTTCACGAGCGTTCCAATTGACTTAGCAGTCGAGGTTTGCGCGGCAGCCCTGGAATCTGATGCCACTTTGCCTGGCAGGTCGCCAATCGATGTACCGGATCTCAGGCGACTCCTGCATTTCTTCCTGAGTAACACTTATTTTACTTTCGACCATGTGTTTTACAAACAAGTTCACGGCACAGCCATGGGCGCTTCAGTTTCTGTTACCGCTGCAAACCTAACAATGGAATGGCTGGAAAGCCGCGCACTAGATTCATTCAGCCCACAACCAAAGATTTTTGTGCGGTACGTCGATGACTGTTTTTCTATTATCAAGAAGGATGCTTTACTTGATTTCACAGCGCATCTTAACAGCATCGAAGGAGCCATCCAGTTCACAGTCGAACAAGAAAAGAATGGACAGCTTCCATTTTTGGACGTCTTAGTGAAACGAAGCCAAACCGCACTCTCATTCAAAGTGTACAGAAAGAGCACTCATACTGGCCGCTATCTTCACTTTAACTCCCTTCACCCAGCCTCTCACAAGAGATGAGTGGTTGCCTCGCTTTTTCGTCGAGCAGACCGCATCTGCACAGAGCCAGAGGACGCCAAAGCCGACCGTCAAAGAGTTCGCAAGGACCTCTCCGAATGTGGCTACCCGTTGCCTTTCGTCAACGCTGTGGAACGCAAACTGTTGCGACCCCCGCGATCTGACAGTGGCCCAGCCGCCAAAAAACGTGCACCTGTGCCATATGTGCCCGGGATCAGCGAAACCTTGGCACGCATCCTGCGTTCTTACGACGTCGAAGTGTCACATGTGCCGGCGAAGAAGTTGCGGCAAACTCTCGTGAACGTGAAAGACTGCCTGCCAAAGGAAAGGTTTCCGGGCGTAGTGTACAGTATACCGTGTAGAGACTGTCACTATGTGTATGTGGGTGAAAGTGGAAACTTTGTTAAAAGATTGAAACAACACCAGTATGATGTTGAAAACAAGAAAGCTTCGTCAAATGCACTCGCCGAACATTCCGAAAGCAGGCAGCATGACATAGATTGGAGCAATGCGCGCATTTTAAAAACCGAAAAGAATCTCAAAAGCCGCCTATATCTGGAATCATTAATCATTCAGACAACCGACCACACTCTTAATCGCACTGACGGGGCACTTCCTAGTGCATACGCCCGCTGCCTAGGGCACATTTTAAGCATAAATAGCCAGCCTTTCACGTCTGTACCTTTTTGTGAACAAGGCTCCCGTGTGGGAGCCGAAACGTCGTTTAAAGTGTTCATTGTTATTTTGGTCGGTGTTCTGCCTTCTTCTTCATGTACACCCCCGACCAGACGGGTTTCCGTCCAACCCTCGACTTCAGCTTCTAAACTGCATACCTGCGAGTACCGGGACAATGAAAAGAGCATGAGCAAGAGGTGAATCAAGTAACCGCAGTGTTGTGAGCAGTAGAGAACACCAGCACGCGCCACTTCCTGCTCACCGAATACATCCTTTAAAAGGCAGGCGTCGCTGGCCACAGATGGCGAAACTATGTGACGGTTGACAAGTATGCAGATTGCGATGAGCGCTGCCGACTTTCACCATCTACACTTTTTGGAAACAACTTTGCGTGTACATGACAGAACTTGAGAACGGACACACATCGCTGCCTGAACTGCAAACTTGCCCAGAATGTATAGCTTCTAAACTGCATACCTGCGAGTACCGGGACAATGAAAAGAGCACCAGCAAGAGGTGAATCAAGTAACCACAGTGTTGTGAGCAGTAGAGAACACCAGCACGCGCCACTTCCTGCTCACCGAATACATCACTTAAAAGCTAGGCGTCGCTAGCCACAGATGGCGACACTATGCGACGGTTGACAAGTATGCAGATTGCGATGAGCGCTGCCGACTTTCACCATCTACACTTTTGGAAACAACTCTGAGCGTACATGACAGAACATGAAAATGGACGCACATCTCTGCCTGAACTGTCAGCTTGCCCAGAATGTATAGCTTCTAAACTACGGACCTGCTAGTATCGGGACAATGAATAGAGCATGAGCAAGAGGTGAATCAAGTAACCGCCGTGTTGTGAGCAGTAGAGAACACCAGCACGCGCCACTTCTTGCTCACCGAATACATCCTTTAAAAGGTAGGCGTCGCTGGCCACAGATGGCGACACTATGCGACGGTTGACAGGTATGAAGATTGCGATGAGTGCTGCCGACTTTCACCATCTACACTTTTGGAAACAACTTTGCGCGTACGTGACAGAACATGAGAATGGACGCACATAGCTGCCTGAACAGCCAGCTTGCCCAGAAAGTATAGCTTCTAAACTGCATACCTGCGAGTACCGGGACAATGAAAAGAGCACCAGCAAGAGGTGAATCAAGTAACCACAGTGTTGTGAGCAGTAGAGAACACCAGCACGCGCCACTTCCTGCTCACCGAATATATCATTTAAAAGGTAGGCGTCGCTGGCCACAGATGGCGACACTATGCGACGGTTGTCAAGTATACAGATTGCGATGAGCGCTGCCGACTTTCACCATCTACACTTTTGGAAAGAACTCTGAGCGTACATGACAGAACATGAAAATGGACGCACATCGCTGCCTGAACTGTCAGCTTGCCCAGAATGTATAGCTTCTAAACTACGGACCTGCGAGTACCGGGGCAACGAAAAGAGCATGAGCAAGAGTGTGAATCAAGTAACCGCAGTTTTGTGAGCAGTAAGCACCAGCACGCGCCACTTCCTGCTCACCGAATACATCCTTTAAAAGGTAGGCGTCGCTGGCCACAGATGGCGACACTATGCGACGGTTGGCAAGTATGAACATTGCGATGAGTGCTGCCGACTTTCACCATCTACACTTTTGGAAACAATTCTGCGCGCACATGGCAGAACATGAAAATGGACGCACATCGCTGCCTGAACTGCCAACTTCCCCAGAATGTATAGCTTCTAAAGTGCATACCTGCGAGTACCGGGACAATGAAAAGAGCATGAGCAAGAGTGTGAATCAAGTAACCGCAGTGTTGAGAGCAGTAGAGAACACCAGCACGTGCCACTTCCTGCTCACCGAATACATCCTTTAAAAGGCAGGCGTCGCTGGCCACAGATGGCGACACTATGTGACGGTTGACAAGTATGCAGATTGCGATGAGCGCTGCCGACTTTCACCATCTACACTTTTTGGAAACAACTTTGCGTGTGCATGACAGAACTTGAGAACGGACGCACATCGCTGCCTGAACTGCCAACTTGCCCAGAATGTATAGCTTCTAAACTGCATACCTGCGAGTACCGGGACAATGAAAAGAGCACCAGCAAGAGGTGAATCAAGTAACCACAGTGTTGTGAGCAGTAGAGAACACCAGCACGCGCCACTTCCTGCTCACCGAATACATCATTTAAAAGGTAGGCGTCGCTAGCCACAGATGGCGACACTATGCGACGGTTGACAAGTATGCAGATTGCGATGAGCGCTGCCGACTTTCACCATCTACACTTTTGGAAACAACTCTGAGCGTACATGACAGAACATGAAAATGGACGCACAACGCTGCCTGAACTGTCAGCTTGCCCAGAATGTATAGCTTCTAAACTACGGACCTGCGAGTATCGGGACAATGAATAGAGCATGAGCAAGAGGTGAATCAAGTAACCGCCGTGTTGTGAGCAGTAGAGAACACCAGCACGCGCCACTTCTTGCTCACCGAATACATCCTTTAAAAGGTAGGCGTCGCTGGCCACAGATGGCGACAGTATGTGACGGTTGAACAGTATGGAGATTGCAATGAGCGCTGCCATCTTTCACCATCTACACTTGTGGAAACAACTTTGCGCGTACATAACAGAACATGAGAATGGACGCACATCACGGCCTTAACTGCGAACTTGCCCAGAATGTATAGCTTCTAAGCTGTATACCTGTGAGTACCGGGGCAATGAAAAAAGCACAAGCAAGACGTGAATCAAGCAACCGCAGTGTTGTGAGCAGTAGAGAACACCATCACACGCCACTTCCTGCTCACCGAATACAGCTTTTATAAGGTAGGCGTCGCTGGCCACAGATAGCGACACTATGCGACGGTTGACAAGTATGCAGATTGCTATGAGCGGTGCCGACTTTCACCATCTACACTTTTGGAAACAACTCGTAGCGTACATGACAGAACATGAAAATCGACGCACATCGCTGCCTGAACTGTCAGCTTGCGCAGAATGTATAGCTTCTAAACTACGGACCTGCGAGTACCGGGACAATGAAAAGAGCATGAGCAAGAGTGTGAATCAAGTAACCGCAGTGTTGTGAGCAGTAGAGAACACCAGCACGCGCCACTTCCTGCTCACCGAATACATCCTTTAAAAGGTAGGCGTCGCTGGCCACAGTGGCGACACTATGCGACGGTTGACAGGTATGAAGATTGCGATTAGTGCTGCCGACTTTCACCATCTACACTTTTGGAAACAACTTTGCCTGTACATGGCAGAACATGAAAATGGACGCACATCGCTGCCTGAACTGCCAACTTCCCCAGAATGTAT